>NW_015389515.1:83591-85603 GCF_001527695.2 Protobothrops mucrosquamatus
TGAGAACTCCTCCGGAGCCCCGGGCTTCTCCGCGATCCAGGACGCCTTCGCCGTAGCGAAGCTAGAAGCCGCCGCCACCGCTGCAACTTAAAGTGAACTGTGAGTTTGCCTTGTAAGCAGACGAACCGACCCTGGAAGTTTGCTTTTTACTTTTGGACTATACTCTAACTTGGATAATACGTTCTTCCCTATATCTGAGCTGGATTGAGGGAAAGTGAACTTAAAATGGCGATGGCTTGATACTTTTCAGCAAGAAGTGAAAGTGATTTCCGGTCTGAACTTCTGCTACTTTTAACTGGTGTATTATCTGCCTTGGCTGAATTGCCTATAAGACTTTTTAACAAATCGGACTCTACTGCAAATATGGCTTCGAAAAAAACTGTGCCTTCGATTGTAAAATATACATCTCCGATGACTCAGACACCCCAGCCAACTTCAAAAACTTCCCACCCGTCACACCCTCCTTCTTCGTCCTCATCGCCCTCTGGCAGAGAGCTGCAGGATTTGATGGCCGCAACTATTAAACAAATGACTGAGATGTTTCAAGAGATGGATGTTAAAATGCAAAATAGATTTGATCAACTATCGCAGCAACAATTGGATTTATCACAACAACAGCAAGACTTAGCACAGAAGCAGGAGGATTATTGTGCAAATGTGGCAACTGCTTTTAAAGGTTTGGCTGACTATGTGGACGCAGTAGCGGAAAGGGTGGAGGAGAATGAGCAAAAGCAGAAGTAAGTGACCATAGACCTGAGCTTGTAGAGGAGAGTCTGGAAAATGTCAAGAGTGATGTGCTGATTGCTCAATTCCGTGATATGGAGTTTGCAATTCGGATTCGTGGATTGGCTGAGGATCCAAAGGAGAACTTAAGACAAGTAATTGCAGATGCACTTGGGGATGCCTTGTCTTGTGGTCAAGAAATTTACTTGGAAATAGAGCGTGTTTTTAGGGTGAATTCCTGGTTTGCAAGACAAAAAAATTTACCTAGAGATATAGTGATTTATTTTACAAGAAAGTCGAGACGTAATGAAATAATGCAGTTCTTTTACCAACAGAGATTCAAGATTTTAAATCAAGATATTATTCTTTTAAAAGAAATCCCAGCGAAAATACTTAGAGCGCGCAGAGACTATGCTTTTCTGGCACAGGAGTTGAAGAACAGACAAATAAATTTTAGATGGGACATACCGGTGGGCATAATTGTAACACTAGCTGGCAAACGCTACAGACTCAACTCGATCAACAAAGCTAAAGATTTTATGGCGTCTGTTTTACAATCAGAACGCCCACCTACACCCCAGAGGATTGATGTGGCTGAGCAGATGATTGTGGATTTTCCTTCTGCTTCTCTTCAGGACTTAGAGGAAAGCCCAAAAGCTAATGGGAAGGAACAAAGAATCACGCGCGCAGCTTATAGACGTAAGGAAAAGGAAAGACAGATGACAGCCCGCCCGGCAGCTGATAGCCTTGCAGCTGATTGTCAAGTACCGGCTACTTCGCAGCCAGTAGGTGGCGCTCGACCTAAGGTCTTTGTGAAATCATATGCAGCCAGTATTCTCAGTGGAATAAAACCTTCTAATGTGTAAGCTTATATCTTGGAATGTGGGTGGACTCAATGTTCCCCACAAAAGACGCAAGATTTTTCATTATTTAAGACATTTTAATAATGATATTACATGCTTACAAGAGACTCATATTGTGGTTAAAGATCAAAAATTATTATTGAACTCTAAGCTTGGAGACCTGTTTGTTGCATCTGCCTTAAAAAAGAGAGCTGGGGTTGCAATGTACATCAAAAGACATCTTTCATCTATTTTAAAAGAAGCTGATAAAGAAGGAAGATATTTATTTGTGGAAATAAATTTAAATGGAAGAAAGTGCTTAATAATAGGGGTTTATGCCCCCAATCAACTTGCAGCTCAAAAGCAATTTTATAGACAATTACATCAGAAAATTGTGGCGATGGACTATAACTCTTTGATTGTTATGGGAGACTGGAATGGAGTTCT
>NW_015389515.1:88465-93203 GCF_001527695.2 Protobothrops mucrosquamatus
AAAAAAAAAAGAATCTTCCCAGATGTCAAATGTAGTTATGCATAGAGATAGAGGATAGATAGATACTTGAGGTTATAGATTCAACTGATTTGTTCCCAAAGCTATATTGTTATTGTTCTGTCCTTGTTACATGTTACTCTGTGAATATCTTGACATGCAGCTAAACCCACCTATCCTCCAATAAAACAGACTGTGTGTGTAGATCTGGATGCTTTATTAAAAGAACAGGATTATGAAACTGGGAAAATTAGAAACACATACAATAAGAATCCAAGTACAAAATAAGCAGTGTTGAGTTGCTGGTGAGCATAACAATTAGTAAATACAGATAAATCTAAATCTCACCTGTGATATTGTGTGTATGGAATGCAGATTTTTGTCCTCAGATGAACATGTGCCTGGATTAGGCTGGATTCTTCCTGGTACTTCTGTTTCCTCCAAATGCTAAAGGAAATGGAGTCTGCCTCCCCAGGATGCACTTGTTTTTTGGAATGAGGGATGCTGGAAAGATGACCCTTAAAGCGCGGGGTCTCAATAAAGATTTGTGTTTGTCCACTAGGTGGAGCTCAAGACACATTAAAGAACAACAATAGCAATAAAAATACATAATTACATATACAAACTTTATGCAGGAGGCATGACATTGTTTTTCTAGCATTTGCATTAAATTTAGGCACAATGACTTGATCATGCTGTGTAGTCCTCTTAAGAATAGGACTATTATTATTATCTTCTTTCTTTTCAATAAGAAGATGATCTTACTTAAGTTTTTTCCTTAACATATGAACACACATTCAAACTATGTGAAATCTATGTGGGACTCAGAAGATTCTTCAGAAGTATAATAATATTATCAATATTATATTGATGATGCTGAGAATTTTGTGGAAAAAAACCGGAATCAATAGAACTGGTTCTTTATTCTCATAGAAATAAAGTGAAAATCATTTGGACATTCCTGCTTTGTCTTATTTACAAGATCACGTGAAGTGATAGTACCACTTTACATTGCACTGATGAAACCATACTTGGAATACTGTGTCCAGTTTTGGTCACCACAATACAAAAAAAATGTTGAGACTCTAGAAAGAGTGCAGGGAAGAGCAACAAAGATGATTAGGGGAGCAAAGAATAAAACATGCAATGAATGGTTGCAGGAGCTGGGGTATATCTAGTCTAATGAAGTGAAGGACTGGGGTGACATGATAGCAATCTCCCAATATTTGATGGGCTGTCACAGAGAAAAGGAGTTAACCTATTCTCCAAAGCACCTGAGGGTAGGATGAGAAGTAATGATTGGTAACTTATCAAAGAGACATCCAACCTAGAACTAAGGAGAAATTTCCTGACAGTGAGATCAATTAATCGGTGGAATGGTTTGCTTCCAGAAGTTGTGGGTGCTCCATTGCTGGAAGTTTTAAAGAAATTGAACAATCATTTGAATGGAATGGTATAGGGTTTCCTGCTTGAGCATCGCATTGGACTAAGACCTCCAAGGTCCCTTCCAACTCTATTATTTTGATACTGTTACTTCAGTTGAGCAAAACTGGGTGCAAGAGAAAATTTACCAGCACAAGCCACATCCCTGATAGATGTTTTCCATATAGATACCATTAGGAACAAAACACATTCAGAAGGAAAAGGCATTTAAAGACCCGAGACAAGGAATCTGGTGTGCCCTAATGCAAGTGCTACCATGTAATAGAGGTGGCACTGAGATCAAAGAAATAAGGAAGTCATTTCTGATTTTTACTGGGCCTGAGTGGAAAGGTTAAACGTGAATTTCACATTGGTTCAGGTCAGCACCCTGCTGACAGTGGGCATGGCCTACATCTCAGGGACCTACAGAAGATAGGACGGCCCTTGTGGCAAACAAACAGAAGAAGGCAAGCTGGATTTTTTTCCCCTTGTCATGCAAATTCAAATGACAATCCCAAGGTCCAGACATCTGCAAAGTTTTCCCATAATAGAAACCCTCTGGAAAGCCACTTTCAGAATTTCAGAAAATACTACAACCTCTTCTGGTTTACAAGTGTCACTCAGGCTTTTTGTTTTTCCTTTTTGTACCACTCCCATCAAAGCTCCTTCATGGCAGAAATATTTATTTTATTTCCTGACAACTGGAAGTAATTAATGACTTCAGAGTAGAGTATATGAAAAGCCAGATGTTCTTGCCCTGCTTAGAAAAGCCAAGAAAATGTGCAGCACCTGTGCCCAGTTGTATATACAGTCACCCAGGGGTCCAGAGGGACCCATGTTTGCTGAGGAGGTTTATACACACAAACATACACACACACACACATCCGGTGAACAAACTACTTGGTTTGAACTTGTTCCATCTAGTTAATGGCCTGGAATTTAAAAAAAATGGAAATGTCCCTGAGAAGATTAGTAATTTGAAAAATAAAACCAAGACATTAATTTAAGGATACTAGTTGAAATGTATTATACATTTTGCTCACCGTTTTATTCATCAACAAAACTAACAATACTTATGGCTCACACTCCAACACACTCCAAGTAAAGCAATTTGTGAGAACACTATAGATCTTTGGTGACGAACCTATGGCACGCATGCCACAGGCAGCATGCAGAGCCGTCTCTGTGGGCACGCATGCCATTGCCCAGAGGGACATGGGGCCGGGCTGCTCGCCTCCCCCTCTCCACATGCGCCAGTGCTCGTGCTCTGTTTCTCTCTTCACTGGGAGTCAGGGAGCAGCTGCAAGAACTGGGCGGATCTGGGCTGGATGGTGGAGGAGTAGCAAGGTCACCGGAGAGAGTGAAACTGGGAGAAGTAGAACCACCGTGGCTGAGAGGACCCAGGAAAGGGAGCTGGGGAAGCGGGGTCTCTTTGGGCAATTCAAAGGGAGGTGATGCAGCAAGGCACATGGTCCTGTCTCTGCCTGATGCTGAGTTGATTTAATGCTCCCCGCAGGGCGCTTCTTCATGGCTTCCCCTCCTGATCAAAGGGCAGCTGATGCTAAGGGCTGGCTGTACCAACCACACCCGCACGTCTGAAGTTGGGGTGGACGGAAGGCCGGGGGATCTCTGTGTGTGTGTGAATGAAGGCAGAAAGCGTAACCCGGCGTCCGCCTGGCCAGCAAGTCAGCCTTCCAACTATTTTAGCCAAAATTGCTTCAGGTTGCCCCATTTGTAAAGTTGAGCTAGGCTTGGTACCGCTGGATACCACTGCGAGCCGTTGTTCCGGCAATCAAATCAAATCAACCTTTATTGTCAAAGTACAACATGTGTACAATGAAATTGGCTAAGCCTCCCTTCGTGCACCCCTTCCGACACAACTCACAGTGACAACAAACACACAATCTTATTACACCACGTGAACGTATTGCACAATGTGCCAGCCCCGCAAGTCTATCATACATGGAGTTATTTCCCATCCAGGAGTCTGACAGCCCATGGGTAGAAACTGTTCTTCAGCCTGTTGGTGCAGCTGGCTATGCTTCTATATCTCCTGCCTGATGGTAGGAGAGTAAAGAAGTGCTGACCAGGGTGTGAATCGTCCCTGAGAATTTTCCTCACTCTTTTAAGGCAGCGGGCCCTAGCGATGTTGTCTAGTGGTATCAGGGAACAGCCCACGATGTTTTGGGCTGCGCTCACCACCTTCTGTAATGTCTTTCTATCCGCAGCTGTCAAGCCAGCATACCACACCATAATGCAATGTGAGAGGATGCTTTCTATAGTGGACCGGTAAAAGAAGGTCACCAGTCGTTGTTCCACTTTGTTCTTTCGCAAGAAAACAACGGAGGCCTGTTGGACCTTTTTTTTTTGTCTATCGGCATGGAAAGTGCTCGTCTTGGTTGCACTGGGCTTCCTAACAGTGGCCATACCATTTGCTGAAAAAGGGGTGGTGTTGTGGCACCTTTTTTCAACAGAGTTTGTGGAACTAAAAAAAGTTCAGTTAGACCTTCCAATTTCTTGCGGGAAAAAAATCTCACAAGGAGTTGGAAGGTCTGACTGAACTTTTTTTAGTCCCACAAACTCCGTTTCCCTGCAGCAGAAGAGAAACACGCCAGAGCTGGAAAGCAGGTTAGCAAAGAAATGCTTTTGGGAAGAGGGAGGAGCTGTGCCAAGAGAAGAAGTGGCAGGAAATGGGGCTGCTGTTTCCAGAAGGGAGAAGGGAGATGCAGGGCAGCAAGCAAGTGCTGTTCTCTGCTCTGCATCCCTGCGCAGAACTGCTCTGTTCTCCATTCTCCGTGAGACAGGTGACAAAGGGAGGCAGCGGGGGAGGCTTGTGCCGCCCGGTCATGGCGCAAGCCACAGGAGAGTTGGCAGAGGACAAGGAGGAGGCAGCTGAGCCCAGGCAGGTGATCTGTGGGGCAAAGCTTAAAGAAAGCCCCTCCAGCGTGTCTGCACGTTTATGTGTGTGTTTGCATTCATCAGACACTACTGTAGCTTCTGTAATTTTCACCTACTTCTTCCCATTCTCTAAAGACAATAACATTTTTGACAACATGTACACATACCATGTCATTGGAATATGAAGCACAGTGCAATGCTTTGTGCACTTTATATGGATTCAGACAGTTTCACCTCAGGCCAAAGGAATAAACATCACACATGGCACACAAACAACCTTCCTTCCTAGACTAATTGAACCCTAGTGAAGACACACTGATATGTATACACACACACACACATACATACACACACACACACATAGAGACAGACAGACAGATATGTATATATATATATATATATATATATATATATATATATA
>NW_015389515.1:93880-115671 GCF_001527695.2 Protobothrops mucrosquamatus
ATATATATATATATATATATATATATATATATATATATATATATATATATATGTATATATATGACTCTGCCATTAAACATAGAAATTCTACAGGGCCAATAAGCAGTTCCAGATAACCACATATATCACTAGAAACTGAGCACAAACGTTTATAATTACTTGAAAAATATAATAGTATAAGAAATGAGCTTGGATGATGAGTCCTAGAATTCTCTACTCAGCAAATCTGGAAGGAAAAATCCAAGTTGGGAAAAGCTGGATAGCAATTGGACTGGGTGGAGGAAGACCTGCCATTTGTATGGCTGGTTCTTTAGGCCTTTTGGTTATCAGTGAGCAACTAGTTTTTGTAAAAAAAAAATTGTACAGGTAGTCCTCTATTTACCAGCACAGTTGAGCCCAAAATCTCTGTTGCTAAGCAAGACAGCTATTAAGTGAATTTTGCCCCATTTTATGTCCTTTCTTGCCACAGCTGTTAAGTGAATCACTGCAGTTGTGAAGTTAGAAACACTGTTGTTAAGTGAATCTGGCTTCCCCATTGACTTTGCTTGTGAGAAGGTCGCAAAAGGTAATCACATGACCCTGGGACACTGCAACTGTGATAAACATGACGAGTGTCTGAATTTTGATCACATGACCCTGGGATGCTGCAATGATTGTAAGTGTGAAAAGTGGTAAGTCGTTTTTATTTTCAGTGCCATTGTAACTTTGAAGGGTCACTATATGAACTGTTGTAAGTCGAGGACTAATTGTAGTAAGTTTCTTCTACAGTGAGCTACTCATCAGATTTATTGTCCCAAAGGCCATTAGTCCTCCATGTCTGTTTTGCATCCAGTGGGCAAATGGGAAAATCATGTGTTATCTCTCAAAGAAGTGGATGTAGTTTTGTGATCCGATTACCAGCTTCTGCATTAAGTATCATTTTGTTTAATGCATGGCTCAATTTTCATGACACTTATTAATTGCCTGTCATCCACACCAACCCTGGCCACACCCACCATAGCCACACCCAGTGTGCCGCACCCACCCAGTGGGCCATGCCCACCCGGCACCCGGAGAGATACATAAGTGGGTTTTGGGTTGCAGTTTGGGCACTTGGTCTCTAAAAGGTTCAACATCACTGCTATAGATAAATAGCCTGTTATGTCAAAAGAGCCAAATTGGCTTTAGGACCAAATACATTTACATCAAGACAGAACTAATCAAAAGGGCACCGAGAAAGGCTACCTTTATCATGCAAAATCTTTTTTTGGGGGGGGATCACTATTTGATACTTTGATTTCAAATAACATGGGAAAACCTTTAAGAGTGGCATTTTGAAATGCCTGCATTCTGAAATGTTGATGCTACCATCTGTAAGCCAAACCTTGTTCTGAGGAACTGATTTCATTGAACCAAATTACATGTCATGGCTCCTTGTCATTGGCAGTAAATCAATGGTGGCGCTTCTAGGACCTATCATAGCTATCAAGCCAACATTTGCTTGCCAGTTGTGAAGCCTTCAGTGGGTCACATTATGACAGACACAATATGATGTACAGTGCTTCCATTTCCGCATTTATTTCAAAGCACCTGTAAGCATGAGTAGAGCACATAAACTCACCATGCCCCTTTCTAGGATTGTGCAACAATTGTAGAGGTCCATCATATGATCCCAGGAAAAGCTATGAGTAATTTGAAGGTGATGGAGACAGATACTAGATTTACTCTTCCATGTGCACAAAACCACCTTTGAAGATCAAACCTGAAATATTGTAGAACCATACTATTCATGATCAGCAAACCCCTTTCCTGTATTTTTATAGAACGATTCATTTATTCTGCGTACTTACATTTTAAGATCTCTAGGAATCCCCTCCAAAATTCCATGTGAACTGTGAATAAGAAAATGCCAAGACAAATAAGTGTCAAGTTCCGACTAATGGAACACTTCAAAGAACTTCCAGCCATTGTTTATTCTAAAAAATCTTTAATCATATGAACACAGTGTCGGCACAGCATGGATGGATGCCAAGATCTGAATTTCCCTTTCTTTGCACATAATATTCCAGGCTATTCCCCTCCTCTATTTTGCAGTCATAATTCACATTTTCCAATCAGCCTGAAGGGCAAAGATTCACTTCCTTTCCCTATCCCCGTGCAGTCCTTATCTTTCTCCTCCCCTCCCACCATCATCTGAATTAACTCTAAAGATACCAGACAATTCTGCATATCTTGTCAAAGCAATAATATCCAATATTAGCAGTGTTGACATCCGCCCCCCCTTCCAAAAAGGATAGGTCCTGTATGTGAACAAAATCATATGTCAGGGATTATCTCTTGGTTTGTTGGGGTTTTTCTCATGAAATGTTTTGATGAGTCAGTCAGCCTTCACATTGTTAGATTTCACCCAAGTAGCTTCAGACAGTGAGTACCCCTTCCATTGTACTAGGTACTGCAATTTCCCTTTAAAAATCCTGGAGTCAAGAATATGTTTCACTTCATAGTGAGTATGACCTGCTACCACAAGGGGCCCGGGTGCCTTCTTAGGGGGAGGTCTTAAAGTGGAGCCCCAATAAGGTTTCAACTAGCTGCAATGGAAGACAGGGTGAATTCTACCTAAAAGTCTAGGGAGTTTCAGTTTTATGGTGACCGGATTGATGATCTTTACGATAGGAAAAGGCCCCAAGAATTTTGGTCCTAACTTCTTAATGGGTAATTTGAGGCGTAAATATTTAGTCGACAGATAAACCTTTTCCCCAACTTGGAATGTTCTTTGGGGAGCCCTCTTTTTATCAGCCTGCTTTTTATAGGGTTTGAAAGTCTTTTTTTAAAGCAGTTTTCATGTTTCTCCAAACTTCTTCCCATCCCCTCACCCATTGGTCAAGTGTTTGGGAAGCGGTTGGCACCTGAGGGTATTCAGGTATTGGACCGAACTCTTTTCCTGTGTCTACTCTGAAAGGTGTGTAGCCGGTGCTGCTGTGAACAGAATTATTATACGCCACCTCTGCAAAAGGGAAGAGGTCAGTCCAGTTTGTCTGTTGGTAGGAAACGTAGCATCTGAGATATTGCTCCACCATTTTGTTAGCGGATTCTGCAGCCCCATTGGTGGCCGGACGAAAAGCAGATGATAAACCTTGAGATGATCCAATTAATTTAAGAAAACTCCTCCAAAACTTCGCTGTGAATTGCACCCCCCTGTCCAAAATTATCCGCTTAGGGGCGCCATGCAGCCGGTAGATATGTTTCATGAACAGTTTGATCAGTCGGGCAATGGGAGTCCTTTGTAGGCAATGAAATGAGCCTGCTTCGAGAACAGGTCTATCACAGTCCAGATGACAGTATTTCCTCTACTTTCAGGTAGGTCTACTATAAAGTCCATAACTATTTCTTCCCATGGTTGAGAAGGGTCTGCCACCGGCTGCAGTAACCCAGAGGTTTTCCCTGGGATTGTTTTCATTTTGGCACATACAGTACAACTCTTTACATAGTTTTCCACATTCCGCTTCAGCCCCGGCCACCAAAATTGCTGGTGGGTGAGATGTAGAGTTTTTAGATATCCAAAATGTCCAGCCTGTTTCACATCATGGCTGTATTTGAGAGCATTAAGACAGAGGGCTTCAGGCAAATACAGTTTCCCCGCCTTGTAAGCCAAGCCATCCTTGCAACTTAGGGAGGTTTGATTATCTTTGAGGCGCTCTTGTTTTATTTTCTTTACCCCAGGGTCATCAGGATTAGGGACACTGCGAGGCGTACGTTGAGCGGCAGTTTGTGGAGTGGAGATAATTGCCTCGTTAACCTCCTCATGTTCACTTTTGTATTGGGGTAATCGGGATAATGCATCAGCTAGGAAGTTTTTTCCTCCTGGTATGTACTTTAGAGTGAAGTTGAAGCGGTTAAAGTACTGTGCCCACCGCACTTGCTTTGGGGACAATTTGCGGGGAGTTTTCAGTGCTTCTAAATTTTTGTGATCTGTCCATACTTCAAATGGCACCTTGCTCCCTTTTAGATAATGTCGCCAGTTTAACAGTCCCCATCTAATAGCGAAAGTCTCCTTCTCCCAGATTGCCCATCTTCTCTCGCTTTCAGTAATTTTTTTAGAGTTGTAGGCGCAGGGTTGTAGAACTCCACTTTTGTTCTTTTGCAGTAATATAGCTCTGACTGCCACATCGCTGGCGTCGGCTTGAATTACAAAGGGCTCCCCTGGGCAGGGGTGCTTTAGGACCGGTTCAGCAGCAAATAGTCTCTTTAAATTCTCAAAAGCTGTTTGACAGCCCATTGTCCATGCTAGTGGTTGGCCCGGTCATGGTTTCCCTCCTTTTTTGCCTGTTTTGAGTAGTTCTGTAAGGGGTAGGGCAATCTCGGCAAAAGAGGGGATGAATTGATGATAGAAGTTGGCAAAACCTAGAAAGCTCTGGAGCTGTTTGCGAGGCTTTGGGGGCTGCCATTCGATTATAGCTTTCACCTTGGCTGGATCCATTTCAATGCCCTCATTGGAAATTCTGTAGCCAAGATAATCTAGTCGGGTCTGGTGAAATTCACATTTTGACAATTTGGCATAAAGCTTGGCATTCAATAGTTTTTTTATAACAAATTTTATTGTTTTTTTAATTTTTACAACAAAATGCTCAAGACACACCATGGTGGTTGGGTGACCAATCATCCAGAAACAAAATCATATAATACCTCGAGTAAATACATTAAATGTTCCCTCTCTATTTCCCTCAAATAATATAACATATTTAAAATAATCCAATTCTACATGTCATTTCTATAAATCCTAATCCTGTTTTGAACTTTATTAATTTACAATTCCATAGTTCAATTTAATCTTAGATAAACATATTATCACTTTGGGTATCCCTTCTAAAATACAAATCCAGATCTATTCTGGTTCTTAATCTCATAAATCATTGATTTTATCACAAATCTCTCTTATTTCTTCTTCCACTACAAAATAATTATCCTGGTTAAAAATAAAATATTACTCTACTCTATACATATACAATCCATCAGTCCATCTATCTCTATAACAAAACATTTCCACCCATTAGATAGACTTTAAATCTCATCCAAATAGTTCATGTCTAAAAGAGAAAAAAAAGAAAGGAAAGAAACACACATATTATTACACAAAGCATCATCTTACTAACTTAACACACTCAATTAATTGTTAAATCAATCCGAATCTCTAAAAAAGCTTCTTCCATTTTCTTATTCTCATTCCATTACAAAATAATTTTCATACAAATAAAGATATTATTCCCCAAAAAATACATTCTTACTCTATTTAACATATATATTATAATAATCACTGATTTTCAACTCTAAATCTTAAACCTTAAGTCAATCCATAGTTCTCAAAGCCTTTTTAATCCATTACATATGATTTTAAGTTTCTCTTTTAAGTCTTATTCTAGCTTTCTTTTTATGCCAAGCAGGTTTCCATAACAAGGCCTCTGTTTCAGCAGATAAATCTCTCTTTATTGCTTGCAATGTCATTTGGGTCAGTAAAAAAAACCTCCCATCCTCTGTTTTTGATGCCTGGCTCCTGTCTGCTGAATAAAACACTCGATCATGTCCAATTTTTTAGTTAGTAATTGATTATCAAAGTTGTCATAATTCTCAACCAATTGTAGTTTCAAATCCATTTCTGTTAGTTTTGAAGTTGTAGCTGGTTTAGTTGTAATCATTTTTTTGGTCATTCGATGTCTCAATAGGTTGTATGTAAAATGAAATAGAATCTTCTTAGTGTAAATTAATTCCTCTTCTATTGCTTTTTGGTCTTGAAGGTCGGTTTATAGGTTCACAGTAGAATTTCTGTTTATTATTTCTGCAGTACTCTCCCTTATTTGGAAACATATTTCCTCAGTAGCTTCATAGATTTTTTCCAGTATGAGTTTACAGCCAAGTTGTAAATAAGATTTCTCCATTTCAATAGTAACTAGAACCAAAGCTTGTTATCTTTTGGTGGAGGCTGTATTCCAAAACATTTAGTCAGTGTCCACCCCCACAAATAACAGCTGTTAAATTCTTTGTCTTTTTCTCTATGATGGTCTGAAGGTCAAAGCCAATCTCATCATCAGACAGAAAAAACCAAAGACAGTTGCAATTTTAAATTTCTCCACAAGGTGTCCTCAGTAGACTATAAAAGTCTCTTCCAAACACCAAAAATAACGTTGTCAAAGTAGAAAAAGAGAAGAAACCAGATAATATTTTTCACATATGTGCTGACTCCAGCAGTAAAATTCATTAATAAATTTTTTTTCAAGACCCCAAAGTAAGTAAAAATAAAAAATAGTCAATTAAAATCAGTTTTTATCCAAAGCTTCTGTTCCCACACTAACCAATGCCGCTATCTTAAAACAGGGAAATAAATCCAAAAATGCTTTTTACAGGCAAGAAAAAAGAAAAAAGGGCTACGAGAGTAAAAAAAAAAATCTCACCCGGATCAACCATGGTGGTTCCTTGCGCTTAGATGTGCTTCTGACTTCTGGTTACAGCAGCAAAATGAACGGCCATTTTACTGACCGCTCTTTCCTCTGTCTGCCCTAAGGAGCAATCTTGGACTGTGGAAGGAGCTGCCACCCTTTCACAGTCGATGAGGACCTCCTCAACGGTAGCCGCCCCTCCAGGGGGCTTTTCGACCCAATTAAGGGTCTACTGGCAGAGAGAAATCAGCTGGTGAAGAGAGCGATCTCTTCGCACGGCTGCAAACGCCACGATCCAGAACTGGAAGTCGGCATTCAATAGTTTCTTTAACACTTCTCTCACCAGCTTTATGTGATCAGTCATATTTGTGCTATATATCAGGATATCATCAAGATACACCAGAACCCCTTTGTATAAGTGATCATGTAGGACCTCATTAATCAACTGCATGAATACAGGGAGCCATCGGCTTGCTCAAACCTTACAGGTTTGGAGAGCTGTTTTGCCCGTATGCCCATTTTCATGGCAAAGGGCAGGCTAATAATGCATCGGGTGCATCCAAAATCAATTAGCACATTTAAGTCCATTTGTGCCCCCAGTGTAGGGATTATAAATTTGGCAGGCAGTGAAAAAGGCGGGATTTGTCGACTCACCATCGGGTCGTTCTCTCCTTCATTGTCGCTGTCAAAGGAGGGTAGAGCAGGGGCGGGTCCACCCGGAGTCCAGGCATCCTCCTGTGTGTGGGGGGGGTGTAATCTGGGCAACAGGTTCTTGTGTGACCCGGTTGGATTTTTCTCTCGTTAGCCGCTGGGCAGGTTTTCTTCTCGCCATTGGTTCCATCTGCTCTGCAGTCGGGGGTAGAGGACTGGACAGGTTGCTGCTCGATGTCCCTCCTGTCCACACCGAAAACACTTAATTGATGGGACTGCGGGTGGCCTGGGTCACTCAGCCATCGCAGTAGTTGGAGGTTTTAGTGGGGGTGATTGTTGTTCGGGTTGCTCTGGCTGCTGCTCGGATTCAGGTGGGGGAGGCTTCTTATAGCGGGCGAGCTGAACATCTAGCTTCACCACTGCGTGGTACCATTCTTGCAGCTGATCAGGTACTGCTCGATAGAAGCAGGCCTGAGAGAGGTGATCGTCTAATTCCTCAATGAAGTGATGGATTAGGGATTGCTCTGGCCACCCCTCTATTCAACCTGCTATCTTGCGAAATTCTCGCACGTACTCCAGGGTAGGCCTGCTGGCTTGTTTTATTTTGTGGATTTGTTCTCTTGCCTTGAGGCCAAGGGATGGGTCCTCAAATCTTTCTCTCAGCCATAGGAGGAAGAGGTGGGGGTCCCTTAATTCTGGTGCTTTCTCATTATATAAATTGTTCAGCCATTCGGATGCTTCTCCCTCTAGGCTGGATGCAATCACATCGACCATGGCCCCTGGGTCCAGATAGAGATAGGCCCAGCAATTCAAATGAGAGCGTACTTTGTTGAGGAAAAAAATCAGCTTCTCTGGGTCCCCATCGAAGATTGCTCTGAAAAGTGGTGCAATTATAGGATGTTGGGGCCCCCACTGTGGCTGTTGCTGCTGGTCCCATCCTGGCTGCAGATTTATGCTCAGGGGTTGCATGTTCGGGGGCTGTGGCCAATCTCCTTGCTGTGGTCGTTCTCCCACCAGCTGCTGATCTCCTGCACCACCCCAAGCTGTTGCAAGGCCTCTATTAGCTGTGGCAAGCTCAGAGGTCACTGACCATCTACCTGCTGGGGAAGCCAATCTCCCCATTGCTGCAGAGGCCTCAGACTGGGATTCCATCTCTCTTCAGGCCTGGAGTCCCTGGCAGAGGAAGACAGGATCTGAAAGGCTGTCTGATCTGCAATGGAAGGGCTGCAGTCTCCTCTCTGCAGGAATTGATTTCTGCTTCTCACCTCTGGGTTTTGAAATCTTTCCAGTGACTCATCCAACACTTGAGTGGCAGGCGATTCATTAGTTCTCCACCATTCTGCTTTTGAAGTCTTTGAAGGTGGCAAGGGTGTTTTGAAGCCTCCGGAGTCTCCGCTGGGCTTATCCCAGTGTGATGACCAAATCAGCTCTCCTAATTGTTTTGGTCTTGCTCCCAGCTGGGAGATCTGCCAGAGTTCCTTCTCCCCCGGCTTGCTGGCTGTCGCTCTCCCCCCCCTCGGGGAAGCTGCTGCTGCTGGGGTGCTGGCCTTAGGCAATCTTTCTTCTTCCATAATGAGATCTTCCCCGAATCTTCTTCAGCCTATTCCTTTAGTTTAGGAACAGCGACTGGGGCCCGGGACCCCTAAATGGTTTGAAAAGTTTGTAGCATGTTGGCATGTTGTCAAGGTTCCGACTAATGGAACACGTCAAAGAACTTCCAGGTATTGTTTATTCTAAAACGTCTTTATCATATAAACACAGTGTCGGCACAGCATGGATGGATGCCAAGATCTGAATTTCCCTTTCTTTGCACATAACATTCCAGGCTATTCCCCTCCCCTATTTTGCAGTCATAATTCACATTTTCCAATCAGCCTGAAGGGCAAAGATTCACTTCCTTTCCCTATCCCCGCGCAGTCCTTATCTTTCTTCTCCCCTCCCACCATCATCTGAATTAAGTCTAAAAATACCAGACAGTTCTGCATATCTTGTCAAAGCAATAATATCCAATATTAGCAACGTTGACAATAAGACTGAACTGTGAGAATATCTCAGCAGTGGTTTTTTTTTCTCTTTCCCAAACTACAATTTTTTTCTTCTCTTTTCCAGACAAAAAAGGTAAATCAGAATCAGAAAGAGGTGGAAGGGACCTTGGAGGTCTTCTAGTCCAGCCCCCAGCTCAAGGAAGCCCTATACCATTTCAGACAAGTTGCTGTCCAGTCTCTTCTTGAAAACCTCCAGTGATGAAGCACCCACAATATCTGAAGGCAAGCTGTTCCACTGGTTAATTGTCCTCACTGTTAGGAAGTTGACTAACAGGAAGTTGATTAATGATCACTGACTAACTTTTTGAAAGTTCCTGTCACATTTTGGATGAATTCAGGCCCTCTTAAATTTCAGTTTACTACAAAGCCATTTTCTAACCAAGCCTGAAGCAAAGTCACAAACTACATCTCTATATTTCTTTTCTGTGTATGGATTATTCTTCCTATAGCTGACTAAGTTTCTGCTCAATTCCAGAAGAGGATGCTGAGAGAGTTAAAGACTCTGAATCAGACCATGAAGTCGATCGGTTACAGCAACCACTGGAAAGAAGGCCCCAATGACCAATTGACAAGACAGTTCCCTTTTCTTGATGTGTCGGGTGTGGAGGCCGACACAAACGGGCAGAATGCTGGTTCCACACAGCAACATGCCGGGCGTGTGGCAAGCAAGGCCACATCGCTGCTGTTTGTACGGGTCACAGGAAAGAACACTCATCAGAAGAGTTGCCTCGGAAAGGTACCGGGGTTCCCGGACAAAACAGGGTGGGCTATTGCACTAGTAGAAGGAGCGTGTTTAGGACAGGTGCCCATCGCCCACTCAAGGAAAAGTTGCATCTCAAAGTCAAGTTGCAAGGGGTTCCTTGTGACATGGAGTTGGACACAGGGTCAGCTTTATCAATAATTTCCCAAAGCAAATTTGTAGTCATAGTGGCAAGCGAGTTAAGCTCAGGCCATTGAACCTCGTTCTAACTGATTTCCAAAACTCCCATGTAACAGTCAAGGGGGAGGCCACACGGGGTGCAGTTCAGGAATTTTGAGGGTCCCCTGGAAGTTGTATTAGTTGAAAGCAACCGCACTAGCCTCATTGGACTCGATTGGTTTGATGCATTGGGAATTCAAGTGACCGGGTTAAATAGCTTGCAGATGTCGAGCCTCTCAGCAGTTTGTAAGGAATTTGCTGATGTTTTCAGCCCAGAGTTAGGCCCCCCAATTGCCCTCCATCTTGACCCTACTATAGCACCAATAAGGATAAAGCCTCGTTGGTTGCCTTTTGCCCTTAAGCAAAGAATCAATGCAGAGTTGGACAAGCTGTTGCTACAAGGCATTTTAGAGCTGGTGGATTGCAATCCATGGGAAACTCCCATAGTGACGCCACTTAAGGCCAACGGGAAAGTCCGCATTTGTGCCGACTATAAATGCACGCTAAATAAAGCCCTCCAGCAGCACTCCTATCCGATGCCTGTGTCAGCCACATTTTGGCATCTCTACAGGGAGGTCACATTTTCGCCAAATTAGATTTGGCCCAGGCCTATCAGCAGCTGCCGGTGGACAACGCCATGGCTGAAGCCCAGACTATAGTATCCCACAGGGGAGCTTTCAAGGTGCAGCGGTTACAGTTCGGAGTTAGTGTGGCCCGGGCATTTTTCAGAGCATAATGGAACGCATGCTCCACAACATTCCGGGTGTGTGCCCGTATTTTGATGATGTCCTCGTAGCCAGGGAATCAGTCGAAATTCTCACTGATAGGCTCAGGGCCATTTTGCAGCATTTCCGTGAAGCGGGGCTGAAGCTTAAGCAGGAAAAATGCAAAATCGGGGTTACTTCCACAGAGTTCCCCGGTTTTCATATAGATGCCGAAGGCATTCATCCTGCTGAATCCAAGCTCAAAGCAATTCAGCAGGCACCTAGTCCCAAGACAAAAGGAGAACTTCAGGCCTTTTGGGATTCCTTAATTTTTATCATGCCTACCTTCCCCACAAGGCCGCAGTGGCAGAGCTGTTACACCGGCTCTTGGACAAGAAGGCTCAGTGGAAGTGGACGAGTGTCCATGAGTAAAGTTTTGCAGCAGCTAAATCACTGTTGTCATCAAATGCGGTGTTGACCCATTTTAATGAGCAGCTGCGTGTGATGCATTCCCGTATGGGATCAGAGCTGTGTTAAGCCATCTTAAGGCTGACAGAACACAACTTCCCATAGCCTATTATTTTAGAACCCTCTCTTCAGTGGAACGCAATTACGCACAGATCAATAGGGAAGTATTGGCCATCGTGGTGGGTATAAAAAAAGTTCCATGACTATTTGTATGGCTGCCATTTCACAGTCTTCACAGACCACAAGCCACTTCTGGGGTTGTTCACTACGAACAAGCAAACACCCCAGATTATTTCTCCTAGGATGTTGAGGTGGTCAATATTCCTGTCCATTTATAGTTATTGTCTGATTCATAAACCAGGCAAAGAAATAGGCCACGTAGTCGGCCTTAGAAGGTTACCCCTACTGCACTTAGAGCCAGACCCTGCTCCAGCTAACCGCATCCTGGCTATCCAGGATTTGCCGGATTCTCCCCTTAACGCAGGGGATGTAGCTGCTGAGACAGCTTCAGACAACATGCTGAGCCGCGTGTTGAACTGTGTGGTCACAGGATGGCCAGAAACGTGTCCGGGGCCTAACTTTCAGAGTTTTTGGAGAAGGAAGAACGAGTTATCCACTCATAAGGGTTGTATTTTGTGGGGCAGTCGGGTCATAATCCCGACCTCACTGAGGACTAGAATCCTTGAATCTCTGTATGAGGGACATCCAGGAATAGTCCAGATGAAGGCACTCGTGTGAAGCTACCTTTGGTGGCCTGGGCTCGATAAAAATATCGAGGCCCAGGTCCACAGCTGCATTATTTGCCAGCAGTTAAGGCCAAAATTGCCACACGCCCTGGTCCACAGATGGGAAACCACACAAGCCCCGTGGTCGAGGATTCATATTGATTTTGCAGGCCCCTTTCAGGGGCAACTCTTCCTCATAGTCATGGACAGCCACTCCAAGTGATTAGAGGTCGCTCCTGTATCCACTATGACTACTGCTAGGACCATCCAGGTTCTACGCAGCATCTTTGCAAAGCATGGGCTCTCTGATGTCATAGTCTCAGACAATGGGGCTCAATTTACTTTGGCAGAATTTCAGTCCTTTTTAAGGGCTAATATGATTAGGCACGCCACTTCGGCTCCCTTTCACCCAGCTTCTAACAGCCAAGTGGAATGCATGGTCAGAACGACCAAGAAATCTTTGAAGAGGATGGCAACTGGCAACTGGCCTCATAGGCTGGCAGATTTCTTACTCTGCCAATGCACAATGCCCTGCACTTCTACGGGAATAAGCCCAGCAGAATTAAGATGGGGGTGGTGCTTGATCGCTTACATCCAGACAGGGTTGCTTCACAAGCACAGCAGCCAAAGGCTCCAAGGCACTTGCAAGTTGGCGACCCAGTGTGGGCGCAAAACTACAGGCAACGGGCACTGTGGGTGGTAGCTGTGATTGGCAAGGTGTCAGGGCCGCTCTCATACGAAGTGGTCCTGGAAGATGGCCGTGTGCTTCGCAGGCACATTGACCAGCTGTGTCAGAGGCTAGCAACCCAGCCGCTAGCTTGTCACTCTGTGCAGGGAGAGGGGGAACACGATTGCGATTGTGCATCCGAGTCCCCAAGTGAAGGTGAGACTTTTCGATTGCCAAACAGGGGGTTTGCAAATGGTGAGACCGCTCTGAACTCTGGCACTTTGGCCTTGGAACAATGCCGACAATCGGTTCCACATGTTGGTCCGGTGGGCTCTACTCCACCGCGGAACTTTGGCTCAGGTCTACTGGAACAGACCAGCCATAGAGAGATGGACACAGGCTCGGGTCTACCAGGTCAGACCAGCCTCCAAGAATCAGCTCTACCCGTGACAGATGGGACACTCAGCCTCGGTCTGCCAAGCCTGGCTGGCAAGCTCGTAGACCGGGAGCTAACAGCAGCTCCAAGACGTTCGGAGTGGACAAAAGGGCCACCGAAGTACTTAAATGACTACATAAGGTTTCTGTCATTGCAAAATTGAATGCTTATGTATTTTCTTGTAACTTGAATGCTTATGTATTCTCTTACAACTTGAATGCTTATGTATTTTCTTGCTACTGGAACAGTGTAATGATATGCTCAAGTATATGCTATTTTGCCATTGGAACAATTGTAATGTGTTTGCACAAACAGAAAAAAGTTTTGTAAG
This sequence comes from Protobothrops mucrosquamatus, assembly GCF_001527695.2. Classification (NCBI taxonomy): domain Eukaryota; kingdom Metazoa; phylum Chordata; class Lepidosauria; order Squamata; family Viperidae; genus Protobothrops; species Protobothrops mucrosquamatus. The sequence continues at coordinate 107,234 of NW_015389515.1, forward strand.
TGTAAATGATCTAGGGGAAAGGGGTGTAATGTATTGAGTTAATTGAGATGCTGAGAACTGTGAAAAATGGTTAGAAGGCCTCGTGGCCAACAAGCCAGACTTTCTGTCTGCAGACTACTTATTATGCATTTAAGCGGGAGAATACTGTGTTCCTATTGGCTGCCGCCTTTAGACTGAGTTTATAAGTATGGGTGGAGCAATTGGTTGTCAGTTTCTGTTTTGACTTTACAATAAAGAGAGTTATTTTCACTTACTGTCTCTTCAATGCCGCATCGAACAGAAAACATAACAGTCAATGAATAGGAATAATTTGTTCAACTAAGTTAGGAATAAAATGGCAAATTTATTTTCCTCTACAATAGCTGTAAACTGACTCTTTAGAGCTAATAACAGAACAGAGAACATATGCAGAGGCATTTGCTGAATCTATGTATTTGGGGTTCATGATTTCTATTTTTCTACCAAAATTGCTAACCACATTATTTCTACTGCTACTGCAGCTATGTAATAGTGCAAATTATGTGCAGAATTCTTTTTTTTATTGATACATTGGATTTTCTGTTTTTATGTCACTGCCTATTGCAAACATCAACTGCTAAAAGACTCCTTATATTCCACAGAACATGAATTACTAAAAGTTTTACATACTGTGCACAGATTAGCTTCAGACCTGCATCATAAATCTTCTCTGTGTTTGTTTGTTCTAATAAAATCTGCAGACACTGGATGGTACCCAAAGTCTTAAATCAGATTTGAATGAGTATAAAAAATTAGTTTTTGAGCCATTTAAATACATGGGGCCAACTCTACTAGTGTCAAATAGAGAACTCAGAGAGAACTTGCTGAGAAAAAAAATGTGTTTTCTATCACTGTTTTCTTTAAAGACAACGAGTCTATCAAGAACCTTATTTATATGGTCTGTACCCACAGAAAACAAATAGGTGAAAGGAATAAACCCCTGCTTTAGAAGATAGGCTCAAGATCTAGAAAGATTTTGTCAGACTTGAACACTGAGCCTTATCCAACAATATAAATTCTCTGGTGAGAAAAGGAAGGTTTTACACTTAGGCAAGAAAAACCAAATGCATGGGCATAGAATACGTGGTACCTGGCTCTACAGCAGTAACTGGGAGAGGGATTTAGGAGTCCTAGTGGATAACCATTTAAGTATGATCCAGCAGTATGCTGCAACCACCAAAAAAGCCAATGCAGTGCTAGACTGCATCAACAAAGGGATAGTATCAAGACCACGTGAAGTGATAGTACTGCTTTATACTGCTTTAGTAGGACCACTTGGAATACTGCATCCAGTTTTGGTCTCCACAATACAAAAAAATATGTTGAAACTCTAAAGTGCAGAGAAGAGCAACTAAAATGATTAGGGAGCTGGGGGCTAAAACACACAATGAACCGTTGCAGGAACAGAGTATGTCTAGTCTGAAGAAGAGAAGGGCTAGAGGTGACATGATAGTCTTCCAGTATTTCAGGGGCTTTCACAGAGAAGAGAGGGTCAATCTCATCTCTAAAGCAACTGAGGGCAGGACAAGAAATAATTGATGGAAACTTATCAAGGAAAGATCCAACATAGACCTAAGAATAAATTTCCTGACAGTGAGAACAGTTAATCAGTGGGACAACGTGCCTCCAGAAATTGTGAGTGCTCCACCAATGGAGGTTTTAAAGAAGAGATTGGACAGCCATTTTTCTGGAATAGTATAGGGTCTCTTCCTTTAGCAGAGGGTGGACTAGAAGACCTCTAAGGTCACTTCCAACTTTGTTGTTCTGTTATTTTGTCATTTATTCTATTATCTGATCCAACTTTTCTACCTTGTCACTCAACATGAGACCTCATGCATATATAAGGTGACTTTTATTATTTCTCTGCTTTTTTACTGCACTTTCTTGCAGCTGATAAGTAGATCTTAGCAAAATATTGTTTTCCTTCAATCCTACTGGTACATTTTCTTTCTTGCACTATTTTTCAGTGTGATCAACAGACTCAGTGGTAACTAACTTATCTAAGTAAGTTGTAGGAGGGCTGTACCCTTTTTTTATTTTGGCAAATGCAAAATGTTCTTCAAATTCCCCATGTCTTCATCAATAACCTTCATCTGTCAAGTTTGCTTTTATTAATAGATCCCATAATAACAGTTTAGTACAGTGGTTCTCAACCTGTGGGTCGGGACCCCATTTGGGGTCGATCGACCATTTCATGGGGGTCGCCAAGCAAGGCTGTCCGCCATTTTTTTTGTCCGCCATTTTTTTCCCCTTTTCCGGTGGGTGCCTTACCTCCCTTGGGCTGGGCCAGCTGGTGGTCGGCCTGCTCCGTCTCTGCCGCTTGCCAGCTACGCCTCGGCCGGCGCAGGGGGCAGAACCACGCATGCGCGGCGCTCCCAGGCAGGGAAAGTCCTTGACTTACGACCGGTTGGGTAGTCCTCAACTTACAACCGGTTTAGTCCTCGATTTACGACCGGTTTAGTCCTCAACTTACGACCGGTTGGGGTCGTGGCATTAAAAAGGTTGAGAACCACTGGTTTAGTAGATGAGGCTAACAAAGATTTCCTTTAAGTGAGTCATTTGATGGTATACTTGGCAAGAGATTATAGCAATTTCTCCAGCCTGCTGCAATTTCTAATAAATATAACATAAGCAATATTTCTACTGGGGTAACACAGTACAAGATGTAAGATCTTCTTTCTCCCGCATTCTCTCATCCCTACACTTATACAGAGAAAAATATGGAAAAGCTCTGGTGTTTCTAGACATAGCTGAACTGTTTCCATTAATGGCATTTTGACAATTTCTTTGCAATCAAATCAACAGACCAACCAACTTTTTAGCTTTCTAAACTTGTTTTTAGATGGCTTTATTATAACAGAAGAGACAGGAATTAGCAAATACTAAGAAAGGGTCCTTCAGGCACAATTCTATTGAAGTGCTCAAAGTAAGCAGATTAAAAAAGAAGTCAATACTAGGGAAAATTTAAGCAAAGGCTTCAGAAATTCCTTGGCTGCTTTGGCTGCTGGAGAATAACACAACAGAGAACAGTGACATCTACTGAGCATCAGGTGATTTTAGGCTTTCTTCACTAAGATGGGCAATTTATTTAACTACTTTTTTTAAGGGAATTAAGGGAATCTAAATTTAAAACTAAAAAAAAAGGCCACAATAATTTAAAAATCATCTTGTGCTTTTATACAGCCCAGGGTCATTTTTATCTAACTCTTTCTCACAATGGCCATCAAGATGAGATACATACAGAGGTGAGAACAGAATACAAGCAAATAGCCTCAATCTGCAGGGACAGAGTCAGAAAGGCTAAGGCTCAGAATGAACTAAGGTATGCAATAAATGCCAAAAATTAAAAAGAAAGTTTATTTTGATGTAAGAAACAAGAAGAAAGTCAAGGAAATGATCAGTGGACTAATGACCAGTCAAGAAGATGGCAAGAAAGTGACAGGAAACAGGACTTCCGGTTTGAATCCCGGCGCTGATGGCGGCTTTTCTCCGAGCCGCCCGCCCCGAGGATGCGTAAAAGCCGCAGGAGCAGCGTCTAACAGCTGCTCCGCAGCTCGGAATCCCCTTCCCCGGGCTAAGGGGAGGGGGGAGCTTCCCTGATAGGGGTAGAACTCCCGAGCTCTCACAGTTTCACAGCTGTGGGGGTGAAAGTGAGTTCCCCCGGAGTCAGGGACTTCTCCGCGCTTCGGGCTGCCTCCGTTCCGCTGAACGAAGCCAGACGCGGATTCAACCTCTGCTTATGGGAGATTGTGAGTAAACTTTTATGAGCAGACAGAGCGATCCAGGTGCTTGGAAGCTGGAAGGATTTGAGCCTTTAGCTCTGAAGTTAATAAGTCTTCTCCACTGATATTTTAAGTTTAAGAAGAAAGGGAAAAAAATGGCCACGGAAGGGCGTTTTGCTCTTTGACATAGACTTTCACTTTCTGGGGACATAGACTTAGACTTTCACTTTCTGCTGGATTACTATTGTATCAGATTTGCTTGTATTGTTGGTGGGCAAGCCGTTTGCTTCTGCTTCTGGTGGCAGTTTCTACAAAATTTTATTGGACATTATATTATATAAATAAAATTAGAGGAGAAGAGAAGAGAAAGTAAAATGGCTTCAAAGCATGGGGGAACCTTTGCTCCTCAGAAAAGCTCGAGCTCTTCCCCAGCTGTACAAACATCACAGCAGACAAAACCTACTCCCCCGCCCTCTCCTCCAATGCCAGCCTTAACATTGAAAGATTTACAAGATGCCTTAAAGGACACAGCCAAACAGATTAGATGTGAAATGGATGAGCTGCTTGAAAAGAAACTTGAGGAGAAACTTGAGGAGAAACTTGAAGAAAAAAATGTTGAGATGAGAGATGATATAGTGTTTGCACTGCAAGGTTTGGCTGGCCATGTAGATCGCATTGTAGGGCGGGTGGAAGAAGTGGAGGAACATGTTGAAGTTTTGGAAATCAGAATGGGGAAAGTGGAAGAGATTACTGATATAAATCAGAATGAGAGTCTTATGTCACAATTTAGAGAAATGGAACATGCGTTGAGAATAAGAGGACTGAGGGAAAATGTCCAAGAAAAATTGGAGGAGGAAATTGCAGCAGAATTGGCCTTGGTTCTGTCCTGCCAACCTGAAGAAATCATGAGAGAAATGGAACTCATGGTTTTGCAAGTTAACTCATGGGTTGCAAGACAGAGAAACCTTCCAAGAGATGTTGTTATTTACTTTTCAAGAAAATCAATCCGCAATGAAATTATCCAAGCTTTTTACAAACAGAGATTTCAAATTTTAGGACAAGACGTGATAATTTTAAAAGAAATACCACCCAAGATACTTAGAAGAAGAAAGGATTTTGCTTTTTTGGCTGAAGAATTGAAAGTGAGACAAATACAATTCAGATGGGATATACCAGCTGGTATAATGGTTAATTATATGGGTGTACATTATCGGTTTAATACGGTGGCAAAAGCAAAAGATTTTTACAGCTCAATTTTGAAAGCAGGTTCATCAGTGTCTCCACAAGGTATTAGAAAGGAAAGAATTCCAGAAGATAAAGACACTCAAGGAGCTACATCATCATCAAGCGTTACTAATTTACAAGATCAAGTTCAAGCTGAGTTACAACTTTTGGAAATTAAAGATGATCCAAAATCACAGAGATTGACCCGTGCAGCTCACAGACGTAAAGAAAGAGAGCAACGAAAAGTGGATGCGGTACCTATAGAGCAGCAAGTAACTTCAGAGTCAGTGGGAAGAGCGAGACCGAAGAGATCAGTGACAGCTGATTTGCAAGGGGCGTTCCTGAGGCTCTCTGCCACTAAAGATGGCAAGGTTCCTAACATGGAATGTTAATGGCTTGAATTCACCGCAGAAAAGAAAAAAGGTATTTTATTATTTGAAGCAACATAAAAATGATGTTGTTTGCTTGCAAGAAACTCATATTACAGCGAAAGATCAAAAGTATTTGATTAATTCACGGTTGGGAATACATTTTATTGCACCTGCGCCTCAGAAAAAAGGTGGAGCAGTTATTTATGTTAAGAAGGAGTTTTTGCCTAAATTGATTTATTCTGACCCAGAAGGAAGATATGTTTTTGTTGAAATGCTTTTGAATGGGAAGAAATGTCTCATCATTGGATTATATGCTCCAAATCAACAGCAGAAACAGTTTTATAAATTGATACATCGGAAACTAAATCAAATGGATTATAAATCAGTTATTATGATGGGAGACTGGAACGGTGTCTTAGATCCAAGAAAAGACAAGAAAGGTTCCTGTAAAGCTTTTAATTCAACATTGCCAAAAACTTTTTTCGATTTGAAGGAGGAACTGGAACTAGAAGACATATGGAGGGAACGGAATATGGATGAGAAAGACTACACCTTTTTTTCGGATAGGCACCAATCCTATTCGAGAATTGACTTTTTTTTGATAACTAATGACTTTCTTTCCAGGGTGAAGAATGTTAAGATCTTTCCTAGGACATTGTCTGATCATAGTCCGGTGTGGATGGAATTATTTGGTGAAGTTGGGAAGAGAAGAACTTGGAGATTGAATGAAAATTTATTTAGATATGATATAAATGTGCAGAAGTGTAAGGATCAATTGAAAGAATTTTTTTTGTTAAATATGCATAAAGGTACTCCAATTTCAATAGTCTGGGATGCTAGCAAAGCGTATATGAGAGGTATTTTGATTTCTATGAATAGTGTTCACAAGAGAAAGCAAGCACAAAAACGAAAAGAGTTAGAGGAGGAGATTAAATCGAAAGAACAGGCTTTTATTTTAAACCTGTTGGATAATAACATAAAAGTATCTATAACTATGCTTAGGGAACAATTTAATATGTTAATAGCAGACCAGACAGCAATTAGTTTAAGGTATATGAAATATAATACATTCTGTAATGCAAATAAACCGGGAAGGTGGTTGTCTTATCAACTACGGAAAAAACAGAAGTCAAGAATTATAGAGAAAATAGATTACAATGGTAAAATGACATTTCAACAAAATTTGGTTAAGAAGAGTTTTTTGGAGTTTTATTCTAAGTTGTATGCCTCAGAAAAAATACAATTTGGAGAAATAGATAAGTATTTACAGGAGGCACATTGTCCTAGATTGTCAGATAATCAAAGGGAAAAAATGAATAGTTTAATTACAGTTGAGGAGATTAAGGGAGCAATTAAACAATTAAAGGTTGGTAAAGCTCCAGGTACAGATGGATTTACAGCAGTTTATTATAAGATATTAATTGAAGAAATGATAGAACCACTACAGGAACTGTTTAATAGTATATTGCTGGGCAAAGAGGTACCTCCTACTTGGAGGACTGCTTTTATATCTTTAATACCAAAGGAGGGTCAGGATTTGACGCAACCCAAGAATTATAGACCTATATCTTTATTGAATATAGATTACAAGATTTTTTCAAAAGTATTGGCAAATAGATTAATGCAAGTGTTGGGCCAAATGATTCATAGTGACCAATCTGGATTTATAACTGGAAGATACATGAAATATAATGTAAGACAGATTATTAATTTAATTGAGTATTTGGATATGAATAACCAAATTCCGGCTGCTTTTATATTCTTAGATGCTGAAAAAGCATTTGATCAATTAGATTGGGGTTTTTTGTTTCAGGTTATAGACAGAATGAATTTTGGGGGAAAATTTTCTTCTGCTCTTAAGGCCATTTATCAACAGCAATCAGCACAGATTATAGTTAATGGGGGTGTAACAGAAGCATTTAAAATTGAAAAAGGAACTAGACAAGGATGTCCTTTATCCCCATTGTTATTTGTGTTAACAATGGAGATTTTGTTAACTAAAATTCGTGAGTCTTCTGTAATAAAAGGAATTAAGGTTAACAAGATTGATTATAGATTAAGAGCTTTTGCAGATGATCTAGTGTTAACATTAACTCAGCCGATAGATTCGGTAACTGATGTGGTTGAAATTATTGCACAATATGGGAAAGTTTCTGGTTTTAAGGTTAACTGTAATAAGACTAAGATATTACCGAAAAATATGTCTAAGGATGATAAAGATATGTTAGTTACACGTACAGGTTTTGAAATGGTTAAAAAGATAAAATATTTGGGGGTTTATATTACAGCTTCCAATGCAAAATTGTATAAGAATAATTATGAAGCCTTATGGGCTAAGGTACAAAAGGATTTAAATGATTGGAAAAAATTGCAATTATCTTTGTTGGGAAGAATTTCAGCTGTAAAATGAATGTTCTTCCTAAATTTCTTTTCTTGTTTCAAATGATTCCTAATTTTAAAAAAGATGCCAATTTGGAGGGATGGCAAAAGGGTATCAATAAGTTTATATGGGCGGGCAAGAAACCAAGAGTTAGGTTCAAGATTATGCAGGATATAAGAGAACGAGGAGGACTTAAAGTCCCTAACTTAAAACTATATTATGATGCGGTGGTTTTGACATGGATTAGCGATTGGTTAAACTTGACAAATGCAAGATACGCCGTGGCCTAACTCCTGAAGGAGAGGTCGCATCCGGAAAGCATATGATTTTTCGGGTTCCCCAACTGGTGGGGAACCTGAATATATGTTTGCTTTTCGAATTTGAGGTCAGTTTCAAATTTTGAGCTTCAATGCTCAATTGGTTATTTGCCAACAAATGCAAGATACGCCGTGGCCTAACTCCTGAAGGAGAGGTCGCATCCGGAAAGCATATGATTTTTTGGGTTCCCCAACTGGTGGGGACCATGAATATATGTTTACTTTTCGAATTTGAGGTCAGTTTCAAATTTTGAGCTTCAATGCTCAATTGGCTATTTGCCAACAAATGCAAGATACGCCGTGGCCTAACTCCTGAAGGAGAGGTCGCATCCGGAAAGCATATGATTTTTCGGGTTCCCCAACTGGTGGGGAACCTGAATATATGTTTACTTTTCGAATTTCAGGT
>NW_015389516.1:0-1285 GCF_001527695.2 Protobothrops mucrosquamatus
GTCCAAAATGGTATAGGGTTTCCTGCCTGAGCAGGGGGTTGGACTAGAAGACCTCCAAGGTCCCTTCCAACTTTATTATTATTACTACGTAAATAAGTGGCAGGCTCAGAGTCGCTTCCAGCAATATAAAATAATTAACCACAGCCTCAATACTGTAATAGGGAGTATCTATAGCTCAGGGTTCAGCTGTTGGGTTAATTCATAGGCTAGTTTTGTTATTTACAGGTGGTCCTCGACTTACGACAGTTGAGCCCAGCAGTTCTGTTGCTAAGTGAGACATTGATTACATGGGTTTTGCCCCGTTTTACAACCTTTCTCGGCACGGTTGTTAAGTGAACCACTTCAGTCACACGGTCTCGTTAAATGAATCTGGCTGACTTTGCTTGTCAGACGGTCGCCAAACGGGATCACGTGACCCCAGGGACGTTGCAACCGTCGTAAATATGAGTCAGTTGCCAATTTTGATCGCACGACCCTGGGGAGGCTGCCACGGTCGTAAGTGTGAAAAATGCTCCTCAGTCACTTTTTTAAAAGCTGTTGTAACTTTGAACGGTCACTAAACGAACAGTTGTAAGTCGAGGACTGGCGCCTGCACCTGCAAATTCTGCCCACCTACAGCACACCCGTGCATACCCACAACCGCAGGCGCCCAGGAACGAAAAAGGAGTTTCTTACCCAATTTCAGCTGCAGGCTCTTTTTGGCCGCGCCGTACTTGTTCTCTGCCGTGCACTGAACCCCGCTTTGGATTAGCGTGGGGTCCAGTTCCACTAACAATTCAGCAACATACTTATTTGCAGAGTGTTTCACTGGCGCCTGGAGGGAGAGTCAAAAAAAGGGATTCGCACATTTTCATGCATTTCTACCAGTGGTGGGATTCAAATAGGGGAACAACCGGTTCTCTGCGTGGATGCCGCTTCCGGAAGTCCGTTCTGGGCCTGGGCAACAAAAAATTAGCTACCGGTTCTGCCAAAGTGGTGCGAACTGGCTGAATCCCACCAAAGGAAGGAAGGAAGGAAGGAAGGAAGGAAGGGAGGAAGGGAGGGAGGGAGGGGTGGTGGGATTCAAATAGGTGAACAACCGGTTCTCTGCGTGGATGCCGCTTCCGGAAGTCCGTTCTGGGCCTGGGCAACAAAAAATTAGCTACCGGTTCTGCCAAAGTGGTGCGAACTGGCTGAATCCCACCAAAGGAAGGAAGGAAGGAAGGAAGGAAGGAAGGAGTGGTGGGATTCAAATAGGTGAAGAACCGGTTCTCTATGTGGTTGCCGCTTCCGGAAGTCCGTTCTG
>NW_015389516.1:8688-10449 GCF_001527695.2 Protobothrops mucrosquamatus
CAACAGGAGATTGTGAATTCTAGTTCTGCCTTAGGCACAAAAGCCAGAGGGGAGACTTTGAGCCAATCACCAGGAGACTGGGAGTTCTAGTCCCACATTAGCCATGAAAGCCAGCTGGGTGACTTTGGGCCAGTCCCATTCTCTCTGCTCAACCCACCTCGCAGGGTTCTTGTGGGGAAAACAGAAGGAGTATTAAATGTTTGCTCCCTTATTTATAAAAATAGTATTGGCGGGATATAAATAACCAATATAAATGCGCTTATTACCGAAGACCTTGAGCTGAGTCCTTCCGGTGTCACTTCCGGAACCGCTGGTGACTTGGCAGGAGAAGAATTTTTCATCGTTCACGTCGATGGCAGTGATGACCAGGCTGTTGTTGGCATCCATGAAGACGCGGTCCGTATACTCCGTTCCTCTGTCCACGCCGACCTTGCCCTTCTCGTTGTACGCCACACGCCGCTGCTCCCCGTTCTTGTCCAGCTGGAAGTTTTACATAGTTATGGATTTCTCCAACCCTGAAGGAAAGCCTCTGCTCCTAGAGAGAGGGGGATTTCATCCGGGACCCCCCCCCAACACTCCCGTGCCCTGTTCTCCTTGGCAAATGCAGAATACTCACAGTAAACCATTCCACCAGGAGGTAATCCTGCTCTCCCATCCCTGTGTAAGAGCAGAAAATGGGCACCTGCTGGCCCATAACCACCTCCATCTCGGCCACCATAGACACCTGGACCTTGGCCTGGCATCCTGCATGGGAGAAGAAAGGACCATCAGAAGGACTCAACAAACATCAGAGGACCTCAGAAGCTCCTGGCTTGACTAAGGAAGTCCTGGAGAGGTTTTGCTCAAAGTCTAGCTCTGTTTGGCACGAAGGCCTTCCAGAAATCCCGTGATAGGATCACCCTCTGCTTGGTTCCTGGCTTCTTCTCTCCGAACCAGTGTTTGGAGCAATCTTCAGAGGGCCACTTTAGCCAGGTAGCCTAAACTGGTCCTTCTGTCTTAATTTGGATCAAGTTTTCGGTGCTGTTCCCTTATGAATTTTTCAGGCAATTAATTACAGCCTTAGGAAGCTGCCCCGTTGCTGTGGTTACTGCAATCCACGGAGGTTTGGGTCAGGAGAAGCAAAGCAGGGGACCTGGATTGCAACTCCCCCATAAAGGAAGAAAAGGGACTTTAAGATGGGTGGACTTCAATTCCCAGGATTCCCCAGCCAAGTCCACCCCATTTAAAATGGCCAAGCTCGAGAAACTCTAGATCAATGGTGGCGAACCTATGGCACGGGTGCCAGAGGTGGCACTCAAAGCCTTCTCTGTGGGCACGCGTGCCGTCACCCCAGTCCTAGGCCTTCAGCTGGGTTTTATAAAACCTTTTCGCTTTAGGCCTCCGCCGCCATGTTGGAAAAAAAAAAAGGTTCAATCAGTCAATTTCAACTTCTCGTGGGAAAAAAAAAAGATCTTGCAAAGTTGGAATTGATTGATTGAACTTTTTAGTCCCACCCAGTCTGCCATTACCACCACAGCCACGCCCACCCAATGGGCCACGCCCACCCAGTGGGCCACACCCATCCGGCACTCAACGATGCATAAGTGGGTTTTGGGTTGTAGTTTGGGCACTCAGTCTCTAAAAGGTTCGCCATCACTGCTCTAGATTCTGCATCTATCCAAAAGAGAAGTCTGTCATTCCTCACAGAGACGAGAGGACCGTCCGTTTTTCACGTTAAAAAAAAACAACTTTCCTTTTCGTTCTGCGAAATTTTGGATGGGT
>NW_015389516.1:12755-18718 GCF_001527695.2 Protobothrops mucrosquamatus
TTTTGAAAGCAGAGTGTATTATCCAGGCCTCCAACTGTAAGAGAAAGAATCTTCTGTCTTCCCTTCTGGATGTGGTAAACTGGCAAATTCACTCCAGCCCAGCCAACATCCTTCCCCTTTCTCCTATACAATGTCAGACAGTTATTATATGCCTCTGGCCCCTCTTGAGGCAATCTTGAATAAATATGTGCTGGGATAGAGGGGCGGCGGGGGGGGGGGGAAGCAGGAGAGAAATAAAGCCGCTCTTTGCCTCTGCGGCGATGGGGGGGGTGAAGGGAAGAGGCGATCCAGGATATGAAAGGCCCGCAGCAGCTGAGCAAGTAGCAGCTGCTTGAGATTCCAGGCTGGCACCGAGGGCTTTGTTCCCAGGTAAATCCCTCCAAATTGGGGGGGGGGGGAAGAGGAGGAGGAGGGGCAGCTTTCATCTCCCAATTGGATAGCAGGAAGGGGGGGTTCTTGCAAGGCAAGGTGCCCAGAAACTCCTCAACGCCAGGGAACCAGTTGGCAAAGTGGAGTGTGTGTTTGTGTGTGTATGTATGTATGTGTGTATGTGTGGAGAGAGAGGAAGAGGGAGGAAGGAAGAAAAGTAATGAAATTAAGAAGGAAGGAAGGAGGGAGGGAGGAAGGAAAGATAGAAAAAAAAATTAGAAAACAAAAATAAAAAGAAAGAAAGAAAAAGAAAAAGAGAAAGGGAAAGGGAAAGAGAAAAAGAAAGAAGGAAGGAAAGAAAGAAAGAGAAAAGTAAAGAGAGAGAAAAGTAGAAATAGAGAGAAAGAGAGAAAAATAGCAAATGAAAGAGAAAGAAAGAAAGAAAAAGAAAAAGAAAGGGAGGAACAAAGGGATGGATGAGGGAAGGGAGGGAGGGAGGGGGGAAGGAAAGTGGGTAGGGAGGAAGGGAGGAAGGGAGGAAGGAAGGAGGAGGGAGGGAAGGAAGGAAGGAAGGTGGGGAGGGAAGAAAGAAAGAAAGAAAGAAAGAAGGAAGGAAGGAAGGAAGGAAGGAAGGAAGGAAGGCTAAGCCACAAAAAGAAGAAACTGCTCAACTGTGACTGATGGCACCAACTGTCAAAAATCCCAACAGGATTTTTGGAAGTTCAAAGATCCCAACAGGATTCCTTTCTTCGTAGACTGGTAGATGACAGGAGCCTTGATCCAACCCATCTGAAGTTGGCTGGCTGAGGAATTCTGGGAGTTGAAGTCCACAAGTCATAAAAGGAGCCCTCATTCCCCACCCCTGGATTAAAACATCAGCAGACTTACTTTACTTCCCACCCAGCTATCTCAAGACTTCAGAAGGAAGGTGAGAAGAGAGAATTGCCTTGAAACCGACCAGCCCTCAAAGAACAGGGAGGCCAAATTACAATATTTTCCTTCCCAGCATTACTCAAATAGGAGCCACCTCTGAGTTAATTCCCAAAGAGGCCCTGCGGCAGAGATGAAAGATTTTACTTGCAAATATTCCCCTCACAGTCTTTCCCATCCTAGGACTTTCTTCGTATGCGTCACAAAAGTGTGTGTCACCCTCAGCAGCTTGACGATTTGTGGACTTCGATTCCCAGAATTCCCTAGCCAGCCATCTTGCTGAGTTGAGGAACACTATTCTACTCTATTCCGACTTGAAGAAAAAAAGAAGTAATTTAGTTGCAAGTAATCTCTCTCAGTCTGCCCATCCTGGGACTTTTCTTTTGGTGAATTCTTCCACTGCAGTGTGTCTCAACCTCAGCAGCTTTAAGATGGGTGGACTTCAACTCCCAGAATTCCCCAGCCAGCTATGCTGGCTGGGGAATTCTGGGAGTTGAAGTCCACTAGTCCTGAGGTAAAGAACCTCTACTTTATTCTGACTTGGGAGAGAAGAAATATTTTAGTTGCAAATATTTCTTTCACAGTCTTTTCACATAGGACCTGTGTGTGTGTGTGTGTGTGTGTGTGTGTGTGTGTACTCTTCTATTGCAGTGTGTCTCAACCTTAGGCAATGGGTGGACTTCCCCCTTGGCTGGCTGGGGAATTCTGGGAGTTGAAGTCCACTAGTCCTGAGGTAAAGAACCTCTACTTTATTCTGACTTGGGAGAGAAGAAATATTTTAGTTGCAAATATTTCTTTCACAGTCTTTCCACATAGGACCGTGTGTGTGTGTGTGTGTGTGTGTGTGTGTGTGTGTGTGTGTGTNTTTTGAAAGCAGAGTGTATTATCCAGGCCTCCAACTGTAAGAGAAAGAATCTTCTGTCTTCCCTTCTGGATGTGGTAAACTGGCAAATTCACTCCAGCCCAGCCAACATCCTTCCCCTTTCTCCTATACAATGTCAGACAGTTATTATATGCCTCTGGCCCCTCTTGAGGCAATCTTGAATAAATATGTGCTGGGATAGGGGGGGGGGGAAGCAGGAGAGAAATAAAGCCGCTCTTTGCCTCTGCGGCGATGGGGGGGTGAAGGGAAGAGGCGATCCAGGATATGAAAGGCCCGCAGCAGCTGAGCAAGTAGCAGCTGCTTGAGATTCCAGGCTGGCACCGAGGGCTTTGTTCCCAGGTAAATCCCTCCAAATTGGGGGGGGGGGAAGAGGAGGAGGAGGAGGAGGGGCAGCTTTCATCTCCCAATTGGATAGCAGGAAGGGGGGGTTCTTGCAAGGCAAGGTGCCCAGAAACTCCTCAACACCAGGGAACCAGTTGGCAAAGTGGAATGTGTGTTTGTGTGTGTGTGTATGTATGTATGTGTGTATGCGTGGAGAGAGAGGAAGAGGGAGGGAGGAAGAAAAATAATGAAATTAAGGAAGGAAGGAAGGAAGGAGGGAGGAAGGAAAGATAGAAAAGAAAATTAGAAAACAAAAATAGAAAGAAAGAGAGAGAGAAAGAAAGAAAAAGAGAAAGGGAAAGAGAAAAAGAAAGAAAAAGAGAAAGGGAAAAAGAGAAAAAGAAAGAAAGAAGGAAAGAAAGAGAACAGTAAAGAGAGAGAAAAGCAGAAATAAAGAAAGAGAAAAATAGCAAATGAAAGAGAAAGAAAGAAAGAGAAAGAAAGAAAGAGAAAGAAAAAGAAAGGGAGGAACAAAGGGATGGATGAGGGAAGGAAGGGAGGGAGGGAGGAAGTGAGGAAGGAAGGAAGGAAGGAAGGAAGGAAGGAAGGAAGGAAGGAAGGAAGGAAGGAAGGAAGGAAGGAAGGCTAAGCCACAAAAAGAAGAAACTGCTCAACTGTGACTGATGGCACCAACTGTCAAAAATCCCAACAGGATTTTTGCAAGTTTAAGGATCCCAACAGGATTCCTTTCTTTGTAGACTGGGAGATGACAGGAGCCTTGATCCAACCCATCTGAAGTTGGCTGGCTCAGGGATTCTGGGAGTTGAAGTCCACAAGTCATAAAAGGAGCCCTCATTCCCCACCCCTGGATTAAAACATCAGCAGACTTACTTTACTTCCCACCCAACTATCCCAAGACTTCAGAAGGAAGGTGAGAAGAGAGAATTGCCTTGAAACCGACCAGCCCTCAAAGAACAGGGAGGCCAAATTACAATATTTTCCTTCCCAGCATTACTCAAATAGGAGCCACCTCTGAGTTAATTCCCAAAGAGGCCCTGCGGCAGAGATGAAAGATTTTACTTGCAAATATTCCCCTCACAGTCTTTCCCATCCTAGGACTTTCTTCGTATGCGTCACAAACGTGTGTGTCACCCTCAGCAACTTGACGATTTGTGGACTTCGATTCCCAGAATTCCCTAGCCAGCCATCTTGCTGAGTTGAGGAACACTATTCTACTCTATTCTGACTTGAAGAAAAAAAAGAAGTAATTTAGTTGCAAGTATTCTCTCTCAGTCTGCCCATCCTGGGACTTTTCTTTTGGTGAATTCTTCCACTGCAGTGTATCTCAACCTCAGCAACTTTAAGATGGGTAGACTTCAACTCCCAGAATTCCCCAGCTGGGGAATTCTGGGAGCTGAAGTTCACTAGTGCTGAGTTCACTAGTGCTGAGGTAAAGAACCTCTACTTTATTCTGACTTGGGAGAGAAGAAATATTTTAGTTGCAAATATTTCTTTCACAGTCTTTCCACATAGGACCGTGTGTGTGTGTGTGTGTGTGTGTGTGTGTGTGTGTGTGTGTGTGTTCTTCTATTGCAGTGTGTCTCAACCTCAGGCAATGGGTGGACTTCCCCCTTGGCTGGCTGGGGAATTCTGGGAGTTGAAGTCCACTAGTCCTGAGGCAAAGAACCTCTACTTTATTCTGACTTGGGAGAGAAGAAATATTTTAGTTGCAAATATTTCTTTCACAGTCTTTCCACATAGGACCTGTGTGTGTGTGTGTGTGTGTGTGTGTTTGTGTATGTGTGTATTCTTCTATTGCAGTGTGTCTCAACCTCAGGCAACTGGAAAATGGATGGACTTCCCCCTTGTCTGGCTGGGGAATTCTGGGAGTTGAAGTCCACTAGTCCTGAGGTAAAGAACCTCTACTTTATTCTGACTTGGGAGAGAAGAAATATTTTAGTTGCAAATATTTCTTTCACAGTCTTTCCACATAGGACCTTTTGTGTGTGTGTGTATGTGTGTGTGTGTGTATTCTTATATTGCAGTGTGTCTCAACCTCAGGCAACTTGAAAATGGGTGGACATCCCCCTTGGCTGGCTGGGGAATTCTGGGAGTTGAAGTCCACCAGTCGCTGAGATTGAAAAACATTATTCTATTGTGACTTAAGAGAGAGGAAGGTCATGTTTTAAAGCATTCAAGGTTGCTGCTAAAAACAGCTTCCTTGAGAGAATTTTAGTTTGTGTTCTGACATCCGGTGTTTGAGATAGATAAAACTCTGCAGGCAAAACATTTGAGGGGGGGAGGCTGTTGGGGGGGCACGTTCCCAGTCCTGGGTTCTAATGCTTCAATTCTAATTCCTGACCCAAAACACTATTTCTCCCCCAGGGCTATGGGATAAAAATTGCTCTCCGCCAGTCTTGGCATCCTGCGGCATCTTTATTTATATCTACAGGTCGTCCTTGAGTTACAACAGTTCATTTCCTGACCGGTTCAAAGTTACAACAGCCCTGAAAAACGTGACTTAATGACAGTTGCAGCAGCGTCCCTGTTGATCACAGGATCAAAATTCGGCCATATAGCAACGGACTTATATTTATGATAGTTGCAATATCCCGGGTTTATGAGATTTCGAGAACCAGAGGAAGTTGGTCATCAGAAGGAAGAAAAAAAACCCAAACTTGCAACCTTAAATGATGTGGGGGAAAAAAAAAAACAACCTGGCCTGAAGTTCTCGGCAGAAGAGGAAAATTGAGTAAAAGAAGGAATTGAGAAAGAACGAGTCTCTTTCAGGCTCTTCCCCCCCCCCTTGCAGGTTAAGACAGGCTGAATGCAAAACGATGCCTCCAAGCCAGCGGCTGGGGAAATCTGGGAGTTGATGGCCACATATCTTAAAGTTGTTGTGCTTGAGAAACACTGCTCCGAGCAGTGTACACCCCCACAAAGAAAGATGCCATACATTCCATAAGGCCTCCCACCTCTAAACCCTTTTCCTTCCTTCAAAGGCAAGCAGGCTCTTCCTGAAGGCCTTCAACGGAGGGCTGGTCTCACTGCATGGAAGCTGGCTGGAGGCTTCTCGGCGGTCCGAATTCAAGGGGCCATTTTGAACTTCCCTGGTTCCAAGCTTATGGCAAGGAAAAGATAACCAGGAGCAGATGCGCTCTGTTCAAAATTTGATTTTCCTAGCTCCAGATCTGGAGGAGGCGGAGGAGGGGGTGGGAAAAGGAGAAGAATGGATGAAGGAGAAAGGATGGAGAAGGGGAAGGATGGGAAAGGAGAAGGGGAGGAGGAGGGGGAAAGAAGAAGAAGGAGAAGGGATGAAGGAGAAGGGATGGGAAAGGAGAAAGGAAGGAGGAGGAGGGGGGAAGGAGAAGAATGGATGAAGGAAAAAGGATGGAGAAGGGGAAGGATGGGAAAGGAGAAGGGGAGAAGGAGGGGGAAAGAAGAAGAAGGAGAAGGGATG
>NW_015389516.1:20066-35194 GCF_001527695.2 Protobothrops mucrosquamatus
TTTTTTTTTTTAAGTTGCATGTAGAAATTAGCTGTCTTTTTACACCAAAAAAAAAAATTTTTTTTTTTTGCAGTTTATAGTCCATAAGATCAGATGCCTGCACTTCATCAATAAGACGCAGCCGTAACCAAGTTCGGAAGCTGCCAAAGGATCCTTATTTTTGCGGTGAGAAACTGAACCAGCCACTTCTTTTCCCAAATTGTACAAAGGCTGCCTTTAAGAAGCCATTATATGTCCATTGCAGCCCTATTAATTGATGCAAAACAGACCACCTTGGCTGGTGACGTTGGGCCAATTACCAGGAGATTGAGAGTTCTAGTTCTGCCTTAGCCACAAGAGCCAACTGGGTGACTTTGGGCCAATTACCAGGACATTGAGAGTTTTAGTCCTGCCTTAGCCATAAGAGCCAATTGGGTGACTTTGGGCCAATTACTAGGAGTCCAGTGAATTCTAGTCCCACCTTAGGCATGAAAGCTGGCTGGGTGACTTTGGGCCAATCACCAGGAGACTGTGAGTTTTAGTCTCACCTTAGGCATGAATACCGGTTGGGTGACTTTGAGCCGGTCCCTGTCTCTTAGCCCAATTCCCGTCACAGGGTTGTTGTGGGCAAAATAAGAGGAGAAAGGAGTTATTAGGTATATTTGCCATCCTGAGTTACTGTATGTATAAAGTAATAACAGCGGCATAAAAAAATCTAATAAAACATTTTTTTTTAAAAATGGCAACGCCAAAGAACGTAAGCCTAAAGTAGAATTTGAAACTCAGCCAGTGGTATTGCTCTCCTTTCATCTCCTCAAAAAGGAGAAAAATTGTCAACAGCTCCATCTACAACAAGTGTAGCTTCAAAAGAGATCTTGAGTATGGTTTAAAAAAAAAAACAACCTCCATCCGGGTCCTTGAAAACTGGGCTGAAGATAGAGTTTATTTGTGGGAATATTTGGAAAGCTCTCTGAGTCCAAGGTTTTACATTGTGAATATTTATAACCAAGGCCAAACATTTCTAAGAAGTGGGTTGGTTTGTTGTTTTTTTAGGATTCTTCCTATCTTCCTTCTGCAGGGCTGTGCCCTAAATTAGAGTTTTTCCAGTGGCAACTTTGTGGACATCAAACTCCCAGAATTCCCCAGCCAGCCATGCTGGCTGGGGAATTCTGGGAGTTGAAGTCCACTTATCTTAAAGTTAATACAGTTGTGCCCTAGATTATATTTTTACTAAATTGATGCACTTGGAAGCTGGGGCGCAAAGGGACCCCTGGATCCTCCTAAGCCTTCACTTTTTTTTTTAAAAGTTCGCCAACTTCCCGAGTGACTTTTTGGGTGTCCGTGCTGCCATCCTGCTTGATTTTACAGGGGGGCACTTGGAATTCCTTTTTTTTTTTTTAAAGCCTGCCGCATTCTCATTTCCCTCTGGTGCTTTTGGTTTTCTCGCCCTAGAATATCCAAAGGCAAAGCGGCAAAGGCGGACTAGCCCCGGAACGTCTTTTGATGAACGTCAAATTGCATGGAAATCTGGACCCAGAAAAGGCAGCCACCACAATGGTGAGTGTGATCTTCTATCTAACTGTTCAGCGTGGAAACTCTGATTTGGAAAGAACTGAGATGGAGGCTTCGCAAGGGGAAACCCATTCGGGGCATAAAATCCCAACTGGCCAAGTCAAAGCAAGGTTTTTCCCGGCCTCCGTGCCAAGAAGCTTTTGCACCTGGGTTGAAAAAGCAACCGTCCCACCACTTATTTGCAAGGTTCACAAATGGGTTTTGCCCAAGATGAAAAGCTTTTCGCCGACTCCAGTTTGCGCCACGACATCAATTTAAGCCGCCCTGCTGATAAAAGCCGGAGTGAGCCGAATCCGCGTGTCCGTGACCTACAATGGGATGGTCTTTGTCCCTTTCTGCCCCCGGGGCTGGCCCACAAGCAAACAAAAGCTGGCATTTGAGTTGGCCAATGCTGGGCGGTTACCTCCCTCTTCCCAGGCTTGTGGGTGGCCGAGCAAAAAAATGCATTTTGCACCCATGTCTGTTTAGCAAACTCAGATGCCCCAGAAGACATTCCTTGGCGAGATGGATCCGCTTATGTGCTGGATTGAGAGGCCACAACAGAGCCCACATTTTCTGTTGCTACATGAGACATTTGTTTAGCGAATTTTGCCCCATTTTATGACCTTTCTTGCCACATTTGTTAAGTGAATCACTGCAATTCTTAAATTAATAACCCAACGGTTAAGTGATTCTGGTTTCCCCACTGATTTTGCTTGTCAGCAGGTCGCAGAAGGGGATAACGTAACCCTGGGACACTGCAACCGTCCTAAGTGTGAGTCAGTTGCCAAGCATCCGAATGTAAATCAGGTGACCATGCAACAGTCACAAGTGTGAAAAATGGACATAAGTCATATTTACAACGGTTGCAGTTCTATGATAAAAATTTGGGTACTTGGCACCTGGCCTGTATTTACGACGTTTTGAAGCATCCCGGGTTTACGTGATCTGACAAGCAAAGTCAACAGGGGTGGCCAGATTCACTTAATGACCGCCCAATTCACTTAACTGCAAAGATTTGCTTAACAACCTTGGCAAATCAAGTCAATGAAATTGGATGCGACTCGCTTGAAAGCCAAGGGAAATTCTGGTCCCCCATTGTGATTGTTAAGTTCAGGACTGTACGGGCCTCGTTCACACACCCCGATAAACTGGGATATTTTTAATGGCCGGGTTTAGCTGAACAAGTCCTCGTAGCCTCAGTCCTGAATAACGTGGAGCCACAGACATTCAGCCATCATAGCGGGTCCAAAGTAGATAAACAATGTGATAGCTTAAGAGTTCTATTTCACTCAGACTACTATTATTAGTCACTCCAGCCCTGAGAACAGTCTGTGAGACAGTCTAATTCAGAGTTTATTACAGGGTGCTCAATATGCCACAATTCCAAGAATTCCTGAAATGTCCGTTCAATTGCTGTAGAAATAGTCCTGGATTCACAACAACAATTTAGTGATGGTTCGAAGTTACACTGCTACCGACAAAAAGTGATTTACAGATAGACAGGTAGATAGGTAGATAGGTAGATAGGTAGATAGACAGACAGACAGACAGACAACTTTATTGTCATTTTTTAACTGTGGGCACAATGGCACACCTTAAAATGAAATGTAGTTGCTTGCTCTCAAAGCATACACATACATAACACACATTTAAACATACTATATACAACGTATATATAGACCTACACCCTTACATATAAGCAACATATAAATTCACACTTAGGACTGTCACAGCATCCCCAGAGTCACGTGATCCAAATTTGGGTGCTCATCAAATGGCAGGTATTTACCAAGGTTGCACCATTAGTGTGTGTGTGTGTGTGTGTGTGTGTGAGAGAGAGANATTATTATTATTATTATTATTATTATTATTATTATTATTATTATTATTATTATTATTATTATTATTATTATCTCCTGCTCGAGTACAAGGCTGGACTAGAAGACCTCCAAGGTCCCTTCCAGCTCTATTCTATTCTATCAGAGTGATCCGTCTTTCCTTCCTCACAAGGCTGTTGTGTGAAAGTAAAATAGAAAAACTGGTGGCTGATGGCTCAGCCCAATTTCCCCCGTAGCCCACCTTTTTTTTTTTTTTAATTACAGCATTTTAAAAGCAAATTTAAAAACTCACTTATCGGGTCCCACCACTCAGCTTAATTCTAAGCAGCGGCAAAGGCGGTTTGAATTTGCAGACAAAAGAACGATTCTGTGATTTTTATCTCGGTTGCCTGGCTGGGGCCCTTCCTGATCTCAGCTTTTGTCTTGGCGAGAAGAACAGAAAAGACAGGTAGCTGGATAGCCTTCAGCACGGAAAGTCTGATATAAAATAAAATTTTAATAGAAGCTTCTCTGTTCTAGCCAGCGAGTGTATTCTGTCTTTGGAGGGACCAGATTCTTTCGGAAGGAATAAAGGATATATTGTTATCTAGCTACTATTCAGATACACCGAAGGGGGGGGGGAAGAGAAGAAACAGCCCCGCTGAACATCTGAGTCCAGCCCAGCAAGGGGGAAGAGATAATCCAGCCAATAATTATGCAACTGGAAGAATAAATCTACACTTCATTTGTGGCCCCAGGGAGTTAGTACTACACTGTTTGTCAACATTTCAACTCATTTCAAAATGAGGAGGAGGATTTTTTTTTCAAGCAATTGGGCTGCACGTGTCCAGGAGTGCTTTTGATTTACACATGTTTTTCCTAACTTGCCTTGTTTTAATTGGCAATCACATACAGGCGGTTTATACTCCTTGCTGACAACGGAACAATTCTAACCCTGATGCCATCTGGGTTCGGGTTAAGTCCTCGGCTTACCACCTTTCGCTTAGTGACCGTTTGAAATTACAACGGCGCTGAAAAAAGGGACTTTATCACCGGTCCTCGCACTTACGACCGTTTGCAGCATTCCCCACAGTCATTGTGATCAAAAGTATTTATGATGACTGCAGCATCCCATTGGTGATCGTCCCAGTCAACTTCCAAGAAGCAAAGTCAATGTGTGTGTGGGAGCTGTATTTGCTTAACGACCACTTGGTTTGCTTAATGACGGCAGCGATTTGCTTAAAAATGGTGACAAAAAGGTCATATTGAGCATGACTCACTAAATGTCCTCCTTGCTTAGCAATGGAAATTGTGATGCTGATTGTGGTCGTAAGTAGTAGTAGTAGTAGTAGTAGTAGTAGTAATAATAATAATAATAATAATAATAATAATAATAATAATAATAATAATAATAATAATAAAGCTGGAAGGGACCTTGGAGGTCATCTAGTCCAACCCCCTGCTCAGGCAGGAAACCCTATACCATTTCAGACAAATGGCTGTCCAGTCTCTTCTTAAAAACTTCCAGTGTTGGAGCATTCACTGCTTCTGGAGGCAGGTTGTTCCACTGGTTAATTGTTCTAACTGTCAGGAAGTTTTTCCTTAATTCTAGGTTGCTTCTCTCCTTGATTAGCTTCCACCCGTTGCTTCTTGTCCTGCCTTCAGGCGCTTTGGAGAATAGCTTGACTCCCTCTTCTTTGGGGCAGCCCCTGAGATATTGGAACACTGCTATCATGTCCCCCCTCGAACTTCTCTTCGTTAAACTAGACATACCCAATTCCAGCAACCGTTCCTTATATGTTTTAGCCTCCAGTCTCCTGATCATCTTTGTTGCTCTTCTCTGCCCTCTTTCTGGAGTCTCAACATCTTTTTTACATCGTGATAAAAGTTGAGGACTCTCTGTATTGAGTATCTGCTTTTTTTCTTCTTCTTCTGCACCAACACTGTTTCTTGAGTAAAGCACACACTTCGGAGCCCAGCCGTCACCCTCCATCCCCCAAGAGGTTTGGGTTCAGACTGCTGATTCTCCTCCAGGCCACCCCTAATGGGGAAGATGAAGTGGAGTGACAGATCAGCCTTATTAACAGAGGTCCTGCTGAACAGGGGACCAGACTGGTGACAGCTGGACTGGAGGATGATCCCACCCCGTATAAACAATTGAGTCTTCCGAGCTCAGAGCTTCAACAGACTCCTCCAAAGTACCGGAAGGCAGGACAAGAAGCAACGGATGGAAACGAATCCAGGGAAGAAGCAACCCAGAACTAGGGAGAAATTTCCTGACAGTGAGAACAATTAATCAGTGGAACGGCTTGCCACTAGAAGTTGTGGATGCTCCATTGTTGGAGGTTTTTAAGACGGAACTGGACAGCCACTTGTCTGGAATGGTATACGGTCTCCTGCTTGGGCAGCGGGTTGGATTAGATGACCGCCAAGGTCCCTTCCAACTCTGTTATTCTGTATTCTATAAAAGTTCAGAAGAGAAGGACTGGGGGTGACATGATAGCAGTCTTCCAATATTTGAGAGACCATCACAGAATAGGTCAACCTGTTCTCCAAAGCGCCTGAAGGCAGGACAAGAAGCAACAGATGGGAACCAATCAAGGAGAGAAGCAACTTAGAACTAAGGAGAAACTTCCTAACAGTGAGAACAATTAACCAGTGACAACGGATGTTTTTGCTTTGACAACAGTTGGAGATGCAACCATTTTCTTCTTATGTATTACTCTTAGAGTTAGAGCTTAATGATGCTGGGGGGGAAGAATTTGCATGGGAGTTTAGCTAGACATAACAATACTGGACCTAGTGTGTGATCCAAGGTTATTGAAATAAGAGATGATAAGAATTGGCCAGGCTGGAGAACTGGAGGGAAGGCCTGCATTTCAAACTAATTGGAGAATGTGATTTATGACTGTCAACTGGAGGAGGGAATTGTGCTTTGATACTATGTGCTCAGGGGAGGGGAATCCAGTTTTTGGCTCCGATTGTGTTAGTGTCGAGGCATTGTTTACCTGCCTCAAAGTTCTTTGAAGAGTTTCATCTGTCGGAACCATGACACCTTATTTGTAAAAATAATTGAGGCAGAGTATAAATAGGTTGCTGACATTGAGAAACACAGACGAGGAGATGATCTTTGCTGATTTGAAAAAGCTAAGCAGTGCCAAATCTAGCAAGGATTTGGGCGGGATACCATCAGGAAATCCCAGAACAATGGGCTAGACATGGATTCTTCTCATCTATCTTGCAAAGTTCTGTCCTCCTTCAGTTCTAGAACTGAAGAAGCTTCTTGTTGAGAAAGGAAACGTTTTCAAGGGGAAAAAAACAACAAGAAGAAAATCCAGTTGCCTTTTGGAAAAGCAGCTTTGGGACTGTCACCGAAACACACACAGACACATACGACAACACAGGACCATGAGACCCCTGGTTGATAACAAACAAAACCCGTTGCGCAGATGAGGAAAAGTAGAATTTAGCCAAAATAAGAGATGGCTAGACAGAGAGCCCCGACTTAGAAAGAAGAAGTGCTGGGTATTTCCTCATAGTGTGATGGGAGAAAACAAGTTGTCACATCGACAAAACAATGAAGAAACCGCTGTTGGGAAAGGGGCAGACAAATTCCCCAGGTGGTGAGTTCTCAAGCTTTGCAGCGATGGTGACATCCCACCCACCCTCCCACCCCCAGCCCCATCAAAAACGAGAAATAAATTGGCGGGACCAATCCTGCCCTGTGAATAAAACTCACGATTTAAGTTTGGGCAAGAAATAAAGAAAAGCAGCTTTCTTTGCCTGTTTTGCCGTTTAATCCCCGTATCATGGGATTCTCCAAGGTTGTGTTATTGCAACGGCCTGCTGGCGCTTGTGCAGGCAACACAAAGCGCCCATCCCATCCCGAGTGTTGACAGCGTTTCTGACTTTGCCTGCGTCAGGCTGATTTAACTTTAAGAAAACATTGGTGACCTTCCGCTAAGTTGTTTGCAACTCTGAGGAGGTCCCCATCACACCAGCTGGGAACTTCTGTTATAAATCACGACCCTCCAAAGCTTTGCTGCTCCCCATTAAATCGTCCCCATGTCTTAATGCTCTGCATTTGGCATTGTTTCAAGGGGCCTCGTGTGCAACACCCATCTGCAATTCCTTAAATCAAATGTGTCTTTTGCCAGGATCCCGCATGGGAACGGTGGCAGAAGGACAGAGAAAGACATAGCTGCTTTAAAAGGTTCAACGGTTTAGCAACACGAGTGTCCCCATGTACGCTGACGTAGGCTGTCCCCCTTCCAATTTATTTATTTCCCAGCATTTATACAGCCGCTAGAACTCACCGTCTCCTGGTGACTGGCCCAAAGTCACTCAGCTGGCTTTCATGTCTAAGGCGGGACTAGAACTCATCGTCTCCTGGTGATTGGTAAAAAAAAGTCACCCAGTTTCTTTCGTGCCTAAGGCTGGACTAGAACTCACCATCTCTTGATTGGCCCAAAGTCACCTAGTTGCTTTCATGCCTAAGGCTAGACTAGAACTCACCATCTCCCAGTGATTGGCCCAGTCACTCAGCCGGCTTTCGTGCCTAAGATGGGACTAGAACTCATCGTCTCCTGGTGATTGGTAAAAAAAATCACCTAGTTGCTTTCATCCCTAAGGCTAGACTAGAACTCACCATCTCCCAGTGATTGGCCCAGTCACTCAGCCGGCTTTCGTGCTTAAGGTGGGACTAGAACTCACCGTCTCCTGGCGATTGGTCCAAAGTCACCCAGTTGCTTTCATGCCTGAGGCTGGACTAGAACCACCATCTTTTGATTGGCCAAAAGTCGCCCAATTGCTTTCATGCCTAAGGCTGGACTAGAACTCACGGTCTCCTGGTGATTGGCCCAAAGCCACCCAGTTGGCTTTTGCACCTAAGACGGAACTAGAACTCAGGGCCTCCCAATTTGTAGCCTGATGCCTGAATCATTACACCAAACTGCCTCTCTGCTCCCTCCTTAAGGCCTTCCAAGAACATTCGACTTGAACTCCGATAATCCCTGCCAGCCAGCTTCCTAGCTGTTGAAATCCATCTTCTCCAGAAACCCCTAATTGGCCCTCTATAATATACAGTGTACCATCTCAGGCAGGCAGGTTTGAGCCCGTTTTAATCCGTGCAATAAACAGCCAATTTACTTTTGTTTTGTTTTGTTTTTAAGCGAAGGGGAGTAAAATGGAAAAAAACGCTGGCTGATTTGTGGTTTTCAAAGCTATTCCGGAGAGCAGTTGGTTTTTAATGCATTAAGGGAATGAAAGAGAAAGCTATTAAAAATAGCTTTTCCTTCAAAAGGCAAAGAGGCAGGGAGCGGCTTTCTTTTCCTTGAGAGAAAAAAAACACACGAAATAATTGCTGTAAAATAACCTCAGACGCTTTGCTTGCTTCTCTGAAAGTTTCCATCGTGGTCAGCGCTATCAAACCCAGCCCGTATACGGAGCGAGGAAAACACTTTTAGTCATCGATATAATACAGTACAGGGAGTCCTGTTAAATGAGTGGCATCCAATTTTATAACCATCATCATCATCATCATCATCATCATCATCATCATCATCATCATCATCATCATTATTATTATTATTTGCTATTGTTAAGTGAATCACTGCAGAAGTTGAATCCCTAAAGTTGTTAAACGAAACATACGGCCGTTAAGAGAATACGGCTTCTTCCCCTGTTGACTTTGCTCGTCGGAAGCCATTTGGGAAGATCGCAAACGGCAAACACAGCTATGGCTGCATTTTGATCACGTGACCATAAGGATGCTACAACAGTTGTTAAGTGCGAGGAAGAGTTGGCAACTCAATTTTTGTCCGTGCTGTTGTAACTTTGAACAATCAAGTAAAGAAGTTGTAAATCGTATGGTAAGAGTAGATACGCATTTGGTTAGGACAGCTTCAAATCAACGAAGAAATCTCCTAGCGACTTTCAAGCTTACAGATGTTAACAGTTGGAAGGGACCTTGAAGGTCTTCTAGTCCAGCCTCTTGCTCAAGCAGAAAACCCTATACCAGTGGTGGCGAACCTATGGCACGGGTGCCAGAGGCGGCACTCAGAGCCCTCTCTGTGGGCACACGTGCACCGTCGCCCCAGTCCTAGGCCTTTAGTTGGGTTTTATAAAACCTTTTTGCTTTAGGCCTCCGCCGCCGTGTGCAAAAAAAAAAAAAGGTTCAATCAGTCAGTCAATTTTAACTTCTCGCGGGGAAAAAAGATCTTGCAAAGTTGGAATTGATTGATTGAACTTATTAGTCCCACCCAGTCTGCTGTTACCACCGCAGCTACACCCAGCCAATGGGCCACACCCACCCGGCACCCGACGATACATAAGTGGGTTTTGGGTTGCAGTTTGGGCACTCGGTCTCTAAAAGGTTTGCCATCACTGCCCTATACCATTTCAGACAAATGGTTGTCCAGTTTTTTAAAAAACGTTTGGGGAGCTGCAACTCCATGAGATAAATGGAGTGTTCAAAACTGATGTGAAGTTGACTGAGATTTCGGTGGTTTATAATGGAAGCTAAAATCCACATGCAAACCCGCAATTAAAACAAAATTACAGGTGATTAACCCCAACAATTAGAGCCAGCAGTTAAAATCCACACTGAAAGGTTGCTATGGCTTTAAGGCTCTTTAAAAGCCAGTCAAGTCACTTTCAAATATTACCGGGAGGGTCTGAACCCCAAATTTGGCTACAAGACAGATTTTGGCAAATCTGTCCAGGTGATCTTCCACGCTGTCTGACCGCTGTCAATCCTAGCATTTACCAATCTACACACCCCAGTTTAATTTTTGTTTTTCCTGCCTAAGAAACTAAACAGACAGGTCTTCCAACTTTATCCAAGGCTGGCTGGGGAATTCTGGGAGCTGAAGTCCACAGATCTTTAAGTTGCCAAGGTTGAGAAACGCTGACTTAAAAGATTGGCTCCTGTTGGGTTACGCAAGTTAAGCCTTAGGACATAAGGTTTATTAGGGGGACAGAGAGGAACACATGCAATTTTATCAGTGGCTTCCAAGCTAACTTGTCATTTTGCACACACACATCCCATCAAGCCAAATATTTAGTCTCTGAGAAGGACAAAATAAATACATGAAACAAAACAAACAAGCCATAAATAAAATCCCTGCCCTCTGCCATTCAAAACATCCGTCTGAAGGTGATTTGAAAGTCACTCCAGATGTTGCGTAAACTCAACAGCCTCCAGAGCTGTTGGACTACAACTCCCATCCTGCCCACCCCAAACAGAAGCCAGGGGATCCTGGATTTTTCACCGAAAACTCCAGAAGCTGCTGATTCTCTGACACCCTAGAATCAGAACTTTTGTGGTCAAGAAGGGGGTGTTTAAAATCGCAGCTGGTTTTATAAGGCTTTTTGGGGCACGGTTGCTAAGCGAATCACTGCAGTTGTTAAGTGAATCATGTGGTCATTAAGCAAACCCAGGTTCCCACCACACACACACCCCCGACTTTGCTTCTTGAAAGCCTGTTGAGCTGGATCACAGGATCCCAGGATGCGGCCATCTGATTAGGCACACGCCAATTGCCTAATGTCCAGACTTTGATCACGTGACCATGGGGATGCGGTGATGGTTGTAAGTGCGGATACTGGCTGTAAGTCCCTTTTTTCATTGCTGTTGTAACTTCAAGCGGTCACTAAGCAAGTGGTTGTCCAAAGCTGCTTTGTCCAAAAGGCAACTGTACTTCCTTAGGTTTTTTTTCCCTTGAAGACGTTTCGCTTCTTGCCAAGAACCTTCTACAGGTAGTTCTCAACTTACGACCACAACTGGACGTTTTTAAGAAGAGATTGGACAACCATTTGGCTGAAATGGTATAGGGTTTTCTGCCTGAGCAAGGGGGCTGGACTAGATGACCTCCAAGGTCCCGTCCAACTCTGTTATTCTATTCTGTTCTGTTCTATTCTATTCTGTTTGGTTCTGTTCTGTTCTGTTCTATTCTTTCCTTATTTCATATTCTATTCTATTCTTATTTCTTATTCTATTCTTCAATCCATTACCCTATTCTAATCTACTCTATTCTATTTCTATCCTATCCTATATTCTATTCTATATTCTATTCTATTCTCTATTCTATTCTATTCTATTCTATTCCTATCCTATTCTATATTATATTCTATATTCTATATTCTATTCTATATATTCTATTCTATATTCTATTCTATTCTATACTCTGTTCTATACTATTCTATATTCTATTCTATTTTCTATTTATTTTCTATCTATTTTCTATTCTATTCTATTCTATTCTATTCTATTCTATTCTATTCTATTTCTCCTCTGTGAAATTTGACCTACCAGTCTGGAAAGATATTTGGGAGACAAAACTCATCAGCTACAGAGGCCCCGTTGCAAAAAACACAGCAGTGCTTCTCCAAGGCTTTTAAAATGCACTTGCTTTTCGGAATATCGACAGGGGCAGGCAAGAGACCCCCACTGTGAAGCCATCAAAGCTTATAAAGGCAACCAGGATCGAGGCAGATTTGCAAAAAAGAGCAATCTTCTGCAACCAGCATCCTCTGGAACCCCCAGTCCGTACAGCAACCCAACCCTTGCAGAAACCACCAGATATTATTACAAGGATAGCTACACCTCGTTACAGATGGAGTCAAGCTCTCTTGGGACAGGAGATCAGATACAGAGATGAAGCCTGTTCCAGCCAAGTTCAACTGAACAGCAGATGAGCCTGTAAACCTCAGGGTGAATCAGACAAGCGGGCACATGGCTGAAAGATGTTTATACCCCATGCCAATCTTGTTTCTAGGATATCAGCAGGCCAAGCAAATGGCCTGCTAACACACCGAAAAGATGCTGAGATTTTGGAAAAAGCGCAAAGAAGAGCAACGAAGACGATTAAAGGCCTGGAGACTAAAACATACGAAGGACGGTTGCAGGAATCGGGTACGGCCAGTCTAGAGAAAAGAAGGACTAGGGGGGACATGATAGCAGCATTTCAGTATTTGAGGAGCTGCCACAAAGTAGAGGGGGTCAACTTATTTCCCAAAGCACCAGAAGGCAGGACGAGAAACAATGGATGGACACTAATCAAGGAGAAAAAGCAACCTGGAATTAAGGAGAAACTTCCTAACAGGGAGGACAATTAACCAGTGGAACAACCTGCCACCAGGAGTTGTGGGTGCTCCAACACTGGAGATTTTTAAGAAGAGACTGGATAGTCACTTGTCTGGAATGGTATAGGGTCTCCTGCTTGAGTAGGGGGTTGGACTAGAAGATCTCCAGGGTCCCTTCCAGCTCTATTCTGATTGACTGAGTCAAGCTCTCTTGAGACAGGAGATCAGATACAGAGATGAAGCCTGTTCCAGCCAAGCCCCACTAAATAGCACATGAGACGGTAAATCTCAAGGTGAATCAGACAGAGGTGAGTGGGCACCTAGCTGAAAGCTTTTAATGCCCCACACCAACCCTGCTCATAGGTTTTAGCAGGCTGAGCAAATGACCTGCTCACTTCTTACCTCCAGTACTTTAAATGTTCATAGAATTCAGAATTCAGAAAGATAATCTCCACTCTGAAGGAGCATATAGGTCAGGGGTAGGCAACCTTGGCTCTTTTATGACTCGTGGACTTCAACTCCCAGAATTCCTGAGCCAGCCATGCTGAGGAGAAAGGGAGAGGTTGCCATGCTGAGCCATGCTGGCTCAGGAATTCTGGGAATTGAAGTCCACCCATCTCCAAGTGGCCAAGGTTGAGAAATACAGGCCTAGGCCAGGAGTAGGCAACCTTGGCTCTTTTATGACTCATGGACCAACTCCCAGAATTCCTGAGCCAGCATGGTCCAGAGCTTGGAAACCTCTCCCTTTTCCCTCAGCATGGCTGGCTCAGGAATTCTTGGAGTTGAAGTCCACGAGTCATAAAAGAGCCAAGGTTGCCTACCCCTGATATAGGTAGTCCTTGACGTTTTGCTTAGTGACCGTTTGAAGTTACAACGGCACTGAAAAAAAGTGACTTATGGCCATTTTTCATACTTACGACCTTGCAGTATCCCCATGGTCCTGTGATATACGTTTGGATACAGGTAGTCCTCGACTTACGAACACAATTGAGCCCAAAATTTCTGTTGTTAAGTGAGACATTTGTTAAGTGAGTTTCGCCCCATTTTACAACTTTTCTTGCTTCAGCTGTTAAGTGAATAACTGCAATTGATAGGTCAGTCACTAGGTTGTTAAGTGACTCTCGCTGCCCCCATTGACTTGGCTTGTCAGAAGGTCACAAAAAGGGATCACGTGATCTTGGGACACAGCAACAGTCATAAATTTGAATCCGTCTGAATTTTGATCCCACGATCATGGGGAGGCTGCGAAGATTGTAACTGTGAAAAAGGTTCACAAGTCACTTTTTTTCAGTGCCGATGTAACTCTGAATGTTCACAAAATGAACTTTTGTAAGTCGGGAACTATCTGTACTTGACCACTGACTCGTGCATTCACACACAAACACCCCAAAACCATCCCCTTTTTTTCCCCCCTCCGGGCCACCAACCTCGAAAAGTTGGAGAACTCTGGCCTGGACAATGATATTTGAACATTTATATTTTACTGTGTTTTATTAATCTAGATGAAATGTTAATATGTATTGCTAGTCTGTGTATGATACGCCACACGCTAAGTAAATATAATACTTTACAGAAGCAGGCCATCTGAAGCCGAGTTTTCTTATTCCTCAGCCCAAACTGGTTCTTCAATGGAAAGTGGGCCAAGAAATTGTCCAAACAAAACTCAGAGGCATGGTCCCATTGGGATGACACGCTCACTTGTTATGTACTATAAATGCTCATGGAATTCAGAAAGCTCTTACAAAGGTTAAATCATGGCAACGGGACCAAGGTTTATTAAACGGAGACCTTTTGCTACTCATCCAAGAAAGTTCTTCAGTCAAAATGAAAAATTTAAGTTAGGCAAATAGTCAGGAGAGTCGATGGAAAGTACTAATTCTTGCCATACCAACTGCAGGGGTTTCTCCCCAAAATGTATTGGAAATATAATATGCAAGTCCAAAAGCAACTTAAAATGGTGAAATCATGGCAACAGGACCAAAGTTTCAGAAAGCTTCTCTCCCGTCTAATTAAAGTGGCATACTTAGTCTAAACCAGGGGTGGGCAACCTTGGCTCTTTTATGACTGGTGACTTCAACTCCCAGAATTCCTGAGCCAGCCGTGCTGAGGGGAAAGGGAGAGGTTGCCATGCTGAGCCATGCTGGCTCAGGAATTCTGGGAGTTGAAGTCCACCAGTCATAAAAGAGCCAAGGTTGCCTACCCCTGGTCTAAACACAATATAGAATAGGTAGTCCTTGATTTACCATGGTTTGCTTAGCAACCATTCAAAGTTACGTCACTGAAAAAAGTGACTTATGACCGTTTTTCACAGTTACCACCTTTCCAGCATCCCCGTAATCACGTGATCAAAATTCAGATGCTTGGCAACTGGTTCCTATTTATGACCTTTGCTGAGTCACTTAACAATGGAGGCTAGAAAGCTCGTTAAATGGGGCAAAATTCTCTTAACAAATGTCTCGCTTAACAACGAAATTTGGAGTGTCACTGTATTCATAAGTTGAGGAATACCTGTAACCTTATCTACTTTTACAGAAGCCTGCCATTTGAACCCATGTTTTCCCATTTATTAGCCTCAGCGTCCAACTGGATTCTCCTGTGGAATTGTCAAGGAATTGTCCCAACAAAATTCAGCTGCACGTTCGCTTTAGGATTGCTGATATTATTATTATTATGAAGAAGAAGAAGAAGAAGAAG
>NW_015389516.1:35226-107447 GCF_001527695.2 Protobothrops mucrosquamatus
AACCCTATACCATTTCAGACAAATGGCTATCCAGTCTCTTCTAAAAAACTTCCAGTTTTGGAGCATTCACCGCTTCTGGAGGCAGGTTGTTCCACTGGTTAATGGTTCTAACTGTCAGGAAGTTTCTCCTTAGTTCTAGATTGCTTCTCTCCTGGATTAGATTCCATCGATTGCTTCTTAGCCTACCTTCAAATGCTTTGGAGAATAGCTTGACTCCCTCTTTTTTGTGGTCAGCCCCTGAGATATTGGAAGACTGCTATCATGTCACCCCTTAGTCCTTCCTTTCATTAAACTAGATATTCCCAATTCCAGCAACCGATTTGAAGCGGCAACTATCCCTCCAAGGAATCCAGACTAGATTATGAAGTCCAGTCCCCCTGATCAGATTGCAATCTTCTTGAAGACTTGATCTCCAAGTCAGGAGCATTCCTTATCCTGGGAGTGATGAGTGATGGCGAGAATCTATCAGGAACAGCCTCTCCTGTTACAGTGTCCAGGCAACCAGGCTGTGTAGGAAAAGCCTTTTTAATATTTACACATAGTCCTCCATTTACAGCCCTGCGTTTAGTGACCGAAGTTACAACAGCCCTGCAAAAAGGGACTTGTGGCCCCTTTTCACACTTAACGACCTTTGCATCATCCTCAAGGTTACGTGATCAAAATTCAGACGCTTGTAAACTGGCTTGTACTTACGACGGTTTCAGCGTCCCTGGGGTCACGTGATCCCCTTTGGCGACCGTCTGACAAGCAAAGTCCATAGGGAAGCCAGATTCGTTTAACAACCTTCTTACTAACTTAACAGCTGCAGCGATCCACTTAACAACGGAAGCAAAAAAGGCCGTAAAATGGGGCAAAACTCACTTAACAGCTGTCTTGCTTAGCAGTGGAAGTTTGAGGCTGGGTAAGTAAATACAGGGCTATCTGTATTTATTGCGTCAATTTATTTAAAGAATTGGACAGCAGGGACTATGCTATGCAGTCAGTGGGGAAAAGGGGGCCGCATCCTGGCCGGTTGGGCGGCTAGGAAGGACGGTGGAGAGGAAGGGGTTACAGAGCCACGGAGAAGAGGTTGATTAAACAGTAACAGGTGTTGCTGACCCATGGAACAGATGTGTCCCTGCCATGAAATTTAAAAAAAAAACACATCTCAGGGACAATCAGGGGATCGAAATAGGGGAGGAAGGGAGGGTGGGAAGGCAAAGGGTTTGTGAGAGGCAACGAGAAATGAGAAAGCACCCAGCAGGACACAGTAGCAGGGAAATAAAAGGGAGAACAAAAGCAGAAATGAACCAGAGCAGACAGTTTTCACATAACTGGCTGGGGAATTCTGGGAATTGTAATAATCCATGGGGGGTCTTAAAAATCACCAAGTGGGGAAACTCTGAAATAGACTACTAAGCAAAATACAAAAAATGATTCGGATTATCTTTTTGTCTGAAATGGGATAGGGTTTCCTGCCTGAGCAGGAGGTTGGACTAGAAGACTTCTAAGATCCCTTCCAACTCCATTATATTGTTGTTGTTGCTGTTGTTGTTGTTGTTGTTGTTATTTTATTCATTAGACATGAACCTGTCAACTGAACATTCAAATTGGTTGGTGCTGATGGTTGACACAGGTTGTTGTTGTTGTTATTATTATTATTATGGATCATCGCACAGTCAGCCAGATGTTCAGACTGGATTTGGCATTTTTGTCTGCCTATCGAGTCCTTACCCAGGACCTGGGATAGGCAGATGTGGATGTTTGATGGTATTACAGATCTCGTCGCAGGATGGAAGCGGTTCCTAGTAAGGCCGCCTTTTGCAATTGACTAATAGCGAATTTGTCAATGCCAGTGGTGTTCAAGTGGTGCTCCAATTGTTTTGGGATTGCACCCAAGGCGCCTATTACTATTGGTCCTACCCTTGCTTGCCTTTGCCACAGTCTTTCTATTTCTATTTGTAGGTCTTTATATTTTGTTATCTTCTCCAGTTCTTTCTCATCTATTCTGCTGTTTCCAGGCACTGCCACGTCCACTATCCAGAATTATTATTATTATCATCATCATCATCATCATCATCATCATCATGAGTCCTCGAGTCACCACCACAATCAAGCCCAAAATTTAGGTTGATAAGTGAGACATTTGTTAAGGGAATTTTGCCCGATTTGACGACTTTTCTTGCCACCGTTGTTTAAGCAAATCATTGCAGTTGTTAACTTAAGTCACCCGGTTGTTAAGTGAAGCTGGCTTCCCCCATTGACTTTGCTTGTGAGAAGGTCCCAAAAGGGGATCACGTGACACACACACACACACACACCCCGGGACACTGCGACCGTCATAAATAGGAGTCAGTTGCCGAGCGTCTGAATTTTGATCACGTGAAGACAGGGTTGTGAGAGCAAGTTGCAAGGGTTGTTAAGTGTGAAAAACAGGCGCAAGTCCCTTTTTTTCAGTGCCTTTGAAGAGTCACTAAATGAACGGTGGTAAATTGAGGACCGACCTGTAGATTCTTGTTTGTTTGCTAAACAAGCAATCTTCCAACCTTAAGATAAATTTGTGGCCTCGACGACTGAACGGATGGAAGACCTGGTGTCATTTGGGATTACAGCTGTAGATTATGTTTAGATCACCGCCACAAACGATGCTCATATTTTATTCAAAGTTTTCTGTAAAACCTACCCAGGAAACACCTCTGAGCCTCTGTGTGTGTGTTCTGTCTGGCTTTTTTTTTTCCCCATCTTGGGTCTGATTTATTAAATACAGGTTTTTTTAAAAAAAACCAATATAATGAACAATAACTCTCCAAACAAGGGCAATTTATCTACTCCGCTAAGCTGCTAAAAGGAAGACAACGAGAGATTCTAACCAAGGCTACATCAGTCAACCTTTGCCTGCTGCCAAAATGCATTTCTTGGGTTGTTGTTTTTTTATCTGACTATTATCTGACTACTCATCCACTTAGGATCACAGCTAAGACCAGAATATTTGAGTACAGAGAAAAGCAACAAAGATGATTAGGGGACTGGAGGCTAAAACACATAACGGTTGCTGGAATTGGGTATGTCTAGTTTAACGAAGAGAAGGACGAGGGGGGACATGATGGCAGTCTTCCAATATCTCAGGGGCTGCCCCAAAGAAGAGGCTGCCCCAAAGCACCTGAGGGCAGGACAAGAAGCAACGGATGGAAACTCATCAAGGAGAGAAGCAACCTAGAACTAAGGAGAAACTTCCTGACAGTGAGAACAATTAACCAGTGGAACAACCTGCCTCCAGAAGCGGTGAATGCCCCAACACTGGAAGTTTTTAAGAAGAGACCGGACAGCCATTTGTCCAAAATGGTATAGGGTTTCCTGCCTGCCTGAGCAGGGGGTTGGACTCGATGATCTCCAAGGTCCCTTCCAACTTTATTATTATTATTATTATTATTATTATTATTATTATTATTATTATTATTATTATTATTATTAATAATAATAATAATAATAATAATAATAATAATAATAATTGAGGACCACCTGAAAAAGCCAGGATCTTGCAGGAAAAGGATAGCTGGTTGTTGTTTTGTTGTTATTGTTGTCCTTCTCTCAGGTGTTCCAGCCAAGGAAGGCTGTGTCTCTCCCTCCCTCGCCAGGTTGTTTGTCTCTAAAAGTGGCTGGAACAGGGGAAGGAAGCCAAATTCTCCCTCTTTTGCTGTGCTTCAGTTGTTTTTGAAAAAAAAAAAAAAAAAAGAAGGATGGTAGTGGTGGAAATCAGCCTGAGTTTAACTTCAAAAAGACCTGTAGGTGATTTTTTTTTTTTTTTTATAAATGCAGGGGAATTAAAAACTATGTGCAGAATTCAACTCAAGGGTGGGCAGGATTTGGGCCTGTCAAGGTTTTGTTTACTTATTTAAAGAGAATTGAAACTGTTCTAAACCCTTTTGGCCCTGAAGTTCAGGGCGGCACAAGTATTTTTGCAGCTTGGGAGATCCGATTACAAGCATCGTTTACCTAAAGCTTAAAAATCTAGGGAAGGGATTAGGAGGAACAAGGAATTCGGTGATTAACAGGGTTTGCTGGGCTGGAGGGAGGCTGGAGGACTGCCAAGAAAAATGCGAAGCGGCGGGCATTTTTCCAGGAGGGCTCCGAATGTTGGGATTGGGGGCTGACATTTTGACTTTTTTGACCCCCTCCCCTCCCCCTGTCTCTGGTTCTCATCCCTTCCCCTTGACAGGCATAATTAAAATTCGGCAAAAAGCACACAAGGCAGGCATACTCCCTACAGGAAGTCAGGCCAATTTATTTAATCGGTGTAAATGTCCCACACATCTCCTGCATTCTCTGCATTTAAATATCTTGGCCAGATGGTGCTTTTTAGCATTTCTACAACTATCTCTCTCCCCCCCCACTGGGGGGGGCAGACACATAAAAGCAATTCAGAGGGGGGTCCAAACGCCTTCAGGACTGGGAGCTGGCCACTGTGGAGTGCCAGGGTCCTGGCTGCAATTTTGGGGGAAATCTTTAAAAGGCCGGGGGGGGGGGGGGAAAAGGCTTCCCTTTAGCTCCCGTGCAAAAAGAAGGGAAGATATAGAAAAGGAAAAGTAGAAAGGAAAGAGGAAAGGAAAAAGAGGAAGGGAACGGAGGGGAGGAGAGGGAAAGGAAGAGGAAAGATGAAAGGAGGAAGAAAGAGAAAAAGAAAGGAAAGGGGTAAGAAAGGAAGGGAAGGGAAGGAAAAAGAAAGGAAGGGAAAGGGGTAAGAAAAGAAAGGAAAGGAGTAAGAAAGGAAAGGAAAGGAAAGGAGAGGGAGAGGAAAAGGGAGGGAGGAAGGAAGGAGGGAGGGAGGGAGGAAAGAAAAGGAAGGGAAAGGAAAGGAAAGGAAGGGAAAGGAAAAGGGAGGAAGGAAGGAAGGAAGGATGGAAGGAGGGAGAGAGGGAGGGAGGAAAGGAAAGGAAGGAAAAAAAGGAAAGGAAGGGAAAGGAAAGGAAAGGAAGGGAAAGGAAAGGAAAGGAGAGGGAGGGAGGGAGGAAGGAGGGAGGGAGGGAGGAATGGAAGGGAAGGGAAAGGAAAGGAAAGGAGAGGGAAGGAGGAAGGAAGGAAGGAGGGAGGGAGGAAAGGAAGGGAAAGGAAAGGAAGAGGGAGAGGGAGAGGGAGAGGGAGAGGGAGAGGAAAGGAAAGGAGAAAGGAAAGGAAAGAAAGATGGGGGAAAGAAAGGAAAGGAACATAGAAACAGAAAGCAAAAAGAAAAGGAGAAAAGAAAATCAACACACACACACCCCCAACAAAAAAAGAAAGGAGATTCCAGACAGGTCACACCCAGGTAGGCACCTGCAAAGTGGTCCTTGACTTGTACTCAGGGGTTCTCCAGGCATTCCGATGACGGGTGGGAGCAAACTTGGGAAGCCTGGAGTTCATAAAACTCCATCGCATGGGATGGAAAGACCCACTTATTCCCCCTGTGGAAGAAGGGACGGTCGCGGTGACGGAGTCGGCCCAGACGGCACAATGGACTCTTCTCATTAAAGAGAAGAATTTACCCAGTTTTGTTTCCACCTGCAAACCATTCCTGGATTTGGTATTCAAAAATTTAATTTGAGGTGTTTTAGACAACTAGGACAACATTGTCGGTATAGAGCTGGCTCGAAACATTTAGAAAAGTAAAACAAAACGTTGGGACTGGAAGGCGGGGGGTTTTTTTTGCATCCTGCTGCGCTAAAAAAAAGTCGGAAGTCACTCCTCTCTTTTCCTCGTTTTATGCACTTCTCAATTTTTGCTTCTGTCCATACAGGTAGTCCTTGACTTATACACCCTTACATTTGTCACACTTAGACTTGCAACATGGCTAGTAGTCCTCACGTTACCACAGTTCATTTAGTGACCGTTCAAAGGCACTGGAAAAAGTGACTTACGCCCGTTTTTCACGCTTACAAGCATTGCAGCATCCCTGTGTTCAGGTGATCAAAATTCAGACGCTTGGACACCGATTTATATTTATGACGGTTGCACTGTCCCCAGGCTATGCGATCTCCTTTCGCAACCTTCTGGTGGGGGGGGGGAGGGAGCCAATTCCCTTTACGACCGTCTTACTAAGTGAAACTCATCAAGGAGAGAAGCAACCTGGAACTAAGGAGAAACTTCCTGACAGTGAGAACAATTAACCAGTGGAACCACCTGCCTCCAGAAGTGGTGAATGCTCCAACACTGGAAGTTTTTAAGAAGAGACTGGACAGCCATTTGTCCGAAATGGTGTAGGGTTTCCTGCCTGAGCAGGGGGTTGGACTAAATGACCTCCAAGGTCCCTTCCAACTTTATTATCATTATTATAAAGTTGCCAAGGTATACAGTTGTGTATACAGATACCTAGAATTAAGGAGAAACTTCCTGACAGAACAATTAGTCAGTGGAACAACCTGCCTCCAGAAGCGGTGAATGCTCCATTTGTCCGAAATGATATAGGGTTTCCTGCCTGAGCAGGGGGTTGGACTAGATGACTTCCAAGGTCCCTTCCAACTTTATTATTATTATTATTATTATTATTATTATTATTATTATTATTATTATTATTATTATTATTATTATTATTATTATTATTATTATTATTATTATTATTATTAACAACTGCAGTGATTCCCTCATGGCAAAAAAAAACACCCGTAAAATGAGGCAAAAACTCACTAAACCACCGTCTCGCTTAAGAATAGAAATTTGGAGTGGGATTGGGGTCGTTTAGTTGAGGACTACCTTATTTTTAAAAAAAAAAAACCTTAATAATAATTAAAAATAACTTCCACGGCAGGGATGCTCTGACTGCTCGTCCTGCTCTCGGCTCTCGTGAGAAACGTCAGGGAACAAAATGCCAGCTATGAATAGTTTTGCCCTTGGGGGGGGGGCTGAAAAGGGGATGCCCTGAACGTCCAGAGGGTCTAAAAAAAGACCCCGGTCCAGAAATAGCCGAGGCCCAGGGACCAACGCCAGGGCTCTGCTTGGGATGAAAGCAAAGTCAATCCCGCAAGGCGATTGTTTCTCTCCGGCTCCCAGGCCTGGACGAATGTGAGGTCTCCACAGCGCAGCTTCGAACCCGGGCAGACATGCCGGGCCCAGCCAGCTCATTAACATGAGGAGAACTGGGCCTTTTGTCATGGGGGGGTGGGGGGTGGCAGATGCCAAGGAAAGCAAAGAAAGGGGAGAGGGAGGAAGCGCGCAGCCCAAGCAGAGGTGGAGGCGGCTGAGGTCCAAAGGAGAAGCACCGGCACAGATCCCGCCCCGTTTTCCCACAGCTCGGAGGAGAAAATGGGATGGAAGTGGGTTACGGCACAGGGCAGGACGTCAAAAGTTAGTTCGGAAGATCTTGAGGGCTGGCCAGCCCTGTCCTGGCTTCCAGAACCCGAGATTTTATTTTATTTTATTTTATTTTATTTTATTTTATTTTATTTTATTTTATTTTATTTTATTTTATTTTATTTTATTTTATTTTATTTTATTTTATTTTATTTTATTTTATTTTATTTTATTTTAGTTAGCAGGGAGTCAGACTAGAAGACCTCCCAGGTCCCTTCCAACTATTCTATTCTATTCTATTCTATTCTATTCTGTAATTCTATTCTATTCTGTAATTCTATTCTATTCTATTCTGTAATTCTATTCTATTCTATTCTATTCTGTAATTCTATTCTGTAATTCTATTCTATTCTATTCTGTAATTCTATTCTGTAATTCTATTCTGTAATTCTATTCTGTAATTCTATTCTATTCTATTCTGTAATTCTATTCTATTCTGTTCTATTCTGTAATTCTATTCTATTCTGTAATTCTATTCTATGCTGTAATTCTATTCTGTAATTCTATTCTATTCTATAATTCTATTCTATAATTCTATTCTAGTCTGTAATTCTATTCTATTCTATTCTGTAATTCTATTCTATTCTGTAATTCTATTCTGTAATTCTATTCTGTAATTCTATTCTATTCTATTCTGTAATTCTATTCTATTCTATTCTGTAATTCTATTCTGTAATTCTATTCTATTCTGTAATTCTATTCTATTCTATTCTATCCTAGTTTATTTTATTATTATTTTAATTTCATTTCATTTTACCTTACTTTATTTTTATTTTTTTACATTTATTTGCCGCCCATCTCACCTTGAGGTGACTCGGCCCAGCTCCCGACACGAAAAGCAATAAAACCATAAAAGGTAAATATTTCTAAAATCAACACAGGTGAATCCTTGACTTATAGCCTCAACTGAGCCCCGAATTTCTGTTTTCAAGGCAGGCAGTTGTTAAGTTTTGCCCCATTTTACAAGCGTTCTTGCTACAGTTTTTAAATGAATCACTGCAGTTGTTAGGAAGACGGTTGTAAAGTGAACCTGACTCCCCCCGCCCCCATTGACTTTGCTTGTCAGAAGGGGATCAGATGATCCCAGGGACGCTGCAGCCGTCATAAATATGAGCTAGTTGACAAACGTTTGAATTTTGACCACGGTTATGCTGCAATCGTCCTTAAGTGTGAAAAAAGGTCATAAGTCACTTTTTCCCCACTGTTATTGTAACTCTGAACAGTCACTACAAGAAAGGGTGGTTAAGTGAAGGACAACCTGTAAATTGGAATTACAAGCAAAAGTTAAGGGCCTCAGATATTTGCAAAGATAGGGAAACTGGAAAGCAAAAAGCCCTCTGCACATGCTCGGAAGCACTTGCTGCAGCAATGAAAAATAAAAAGAGATCCAGATTTGGAGTGGGACAGGAAAGCTCTACAGCCAACATTGAGGGGCCTTCTAAAATCTAAATCCAGATTCGGTGAGGCTGGCAATTTAGGATAGGGTGGTAGGACAAAGCCCAGATGATCTTGGAATCCATTCGACCGGCTGGATCTTAAATAGAGCTTCTGGGATCATCTCTAGCCAGCCTCCACCTTCCCCAGCTGAGCAGAGAGCCCCCCCCTTTTTTTAAACAACAGCATGCATTTCTCCTGGCTGATTTGACAAGGTGCCACGCTTGGGCAGACAGACACAATGCGGGGAAGGGGCCAGAGACGTTGGAGGGAGGGAAGGAGAAAGAGAGGGAGGGAAGGAAGGAAGGAAGGGGAGAGGAAGGGAAGGAGTAAGAGGGAGGGAGGGAAGGAGAAAGAGAGGGAAGGAAGGAAGGAGAAAGAAAGGGAAGGAGGAGAGGGAGGGAAGGAGTAAGGGAGGGAGGGAAGGAGAAAGAAAGGGAGGGAGGGAGGGAAGGAGAAAGAGAGGGAGGGAGGGAAGGAGAAAGAAAGGGAGGGGAGGAAGGAGAAAGAGAGG
This sequence comes from Protobothrops mucrosquamatus, assembly GCF_001527695.2. Taxonomy (NCBI): domain Eukaryota; kingdom Metazoa; phylum Chordata; class Lepidosauria; order Squamata; family Viperidae; genus Protobothrops; species Protobothrops mucrosquamatus. The sequence continues at coordinate 44,471 of NW_015389516.1, forward strand.
GAGGGAAGGAAGGAGAAAGAAAGGGAGGGAAGGAAGGAAGGAGAAAGAAAGGGAAGGAGGAGAGAGAGGGAAGGAGTAAGGGAGGGAGGGAAGGAGTAAGAGGGAGGGAGGGAAGGAGAAAGAGAGGGAGGGAAGGAAGGAGAAAGAAAGGGAAGGAGGAGAGGGAGGGAAGGAGTAAGGGAGGGAGGGAAGGAGAAAGAAAGGGAGGGAGGGAAGGAGAAAGAAAGGGAGGGAAAGAAGGAGAAAGAGAGGGAGGGAAGGAAAGAAGGAGAAAGAAAGGGAGGGAAGGAGAAGGAGAGGGAGGGAAGGAGAAAGAGGGAGGAAGGGAAGGAAGGAGAAAGAGAGGGAGGGAAGGAAGGAGAAAGAAAGGGAGGGAAGGAAGGAGAAGGAGAGAGAGGGGAGGAGAAAGAGAGGGAGAGAAGGAGAAAGAGAGGGAAGGGAGGAGAAAGAGGGAAGGAGAAAGAGAGGGAAAGAAAAAGAGAGAGAGGGAGGGAAGGAGAAAGAGAGGGAGGGAGGGAAGGAGTAAGAGGGAGGGAAGGAGAAAGAGGGAGGGAGGGAGGGAAGGAAGGAAGGAGGGAGGGAGGGAAGGAGAAAGAGAGGGAGGGAAGTCAGAAAACGGAGTCGCACCTTGGAGTTTAGATTGTCAGGGCCGGAGCTGTGCAAAACGAAAGGTGTTTGTGTGGCGGGAACATGTCTGTGCACACCTGAAACCGCAGCAACCCACCCGAAGGGGGGTCCGGGAGGCCAGGGTGCGAGGGAGGGGAGACGGGGGGGGGGAGACAGGGAGAAGAGACAGGCCTCTCCAAGGGCAAATTTTGCAATGTTTGTGCTCCCATTCTGGGTTGGAATTCTTTCAATTCGGGCTCCAAAGCGGCCAGACCGGTTGTTGTCATCTTCTTCCCCATTTGTGGCTGAGAGATGTTATCATGGAAGGGAAGCCGGGAGGGGGGGGAGGGCTGGGCTGGGAGCTGGGGGGGGAGAGGAAGAGGAGGTCCACGATTGGCAGGGTGAGGGGCTCAGGAGTGGTCAAAAAAGTCAAGATGGCCTCCGCCGTGGGGCCATCGAAGCTCCGCCGGGGTTATGCATGCATTGACGTCACCCTTGTGAGGTAGGACAGATTAGAAGCCCATCCCAGCGGGATAGGTAGTCCTCGACTTTCCCCAGTTCATTTAGTGACCGTTCCAAGTTACAACGGCACTGAAAAAAAGTGACTGATGACTGGCTTTCACACTTACTTCACCACTGCAGCATCCCCGAGGTCACATAATCAAAATTCAGACGCTTGGCAACCGACTCACTTTTATGACGGTCGCAGCGTTCCGGGGGGGGTCACGTGACCAGCTTCTGCGGCCATCTGAGAAGCAAAGTCAAGGGGGGAAGCCAGGTTCACTTCCCAACCACGTTACCAACTTAACTACTGCAATGGTTCGCTTAGCAACCGCGGCGAGAAAAGTCGTAAAATGGGGCAAAACTCACTTAACAAATAAATGTCTCGCCTAGCCACATAGATTTGGGGCTCAACTGTGGTCGTATGTCAAGGGTTACCTGCAGTAGTTCTCTCTTTATTATAAAATTATATTAACAGAATCTTGCAAACCTGAAAGCGCCTCTCCCCCCTCCCTTTTACAATCTCAGAAGCCAGGGAGGGGGACGTCCCATCTGAGACGTTTGCCAGGCCCCTTTTTCTTCTGTGGGCGCAGCTGCCTCTTATCTGAAATGTCCGACATGGTAGGGTTACTGCCTGAGCAGGGGGCTGGACTAGAAGACCTCCAAGGTCCCTTCCAGCTCTGTTCTGTTCCGTTCTATTATTCTATTCTATTCTATTCTATATTCTATTCTACAATCTATTCTATTCCTCCACTCCATTCTAATTCTATTCTATTCTATTTTCTATTCTACAATCTATTCTATTCCTCCACTCCATTCTATTCTATTCTTCTATATTTTATTCTATTCTATTCTATATTCTATTCTTTTATCATATTCTATTATTCTGTATTCTATTCTATTCTATTCTATTCTATTCTATATTCTTTTCTAATCTATATTCTATTCTTTTCTTATTCTATTCTATTCTATATTCTATTCTATTGTATTTTCTATTTTATTCTTATTCTATTCTATATTGTATTCTATTCTATTCTATATTCTATTCTATTCTATTTTATCATATTCTATTATTCTCTATTCTATTCTATATTCTATTCTATATTCTTTTCTATTCTATATTCTATTCTATTCTTATTCTTATTCTATTCTTCTACTCTACTCTACTCCACAACCGTTGCCTATTCTGTGTCTCTTCCTCCTGTCTCCTGTTTCCCTCACACCAGTAGACAGGCAGTCCTCAACGTACGACCACCATTGAGTCCATCATTACCGTAGCTAAGCAAGACAGTTTTTAAGTGAGTTGTCCTCCATTTCGCGACCTTTCTTACCACGGTGGTTAAGTGAATCACTGCAGTTAAGTTAGTAACACGGTTGTTAAGTGAATCTGTCTCCCCCCCCCTTGACTTTGCTTGTCAGAAGCTCCCAAAAGGGCATCGTTTGACCCTGGGATACTGCAACCGTCATAAATGTAAGTTAGTTGCCAAGCATTTGAATTTTGATCATGTGAACGTGGGGTCGTTAAGTGGGGGGAAACGGTCATAGGTCCCAACCGGCCATGCAAAGGTTGGCAAGATTGAGAAACAGATTCAAGTTTTATATTGTGGGCTGCTGATCCGGAGTCAGAGGCCACTGATTGGATCTTTTTCAATAAGCCGCCAGGGGAATTCTGGGAGTTGAAGTCCACCCATCTTAAAGGGGCCAAGCTTGAGAAACCTTGCGTAGCTGATGGTTCATTGAGGATCTCCCTCTTCCTCACCACCAGCCAAGTTCTCGCTGAACAGGATCCAAAACAATTTGCACACCTCGGGTGTTGCCGGCCGCAGCTGGCAAGGCCACCGGAATCGTACCAGCCCCGCTGCCAAGTTTGGCTCAAGCTAGCAAGAAGCCCCTCACTCGAATTGGCGTGCATACCCCCCAGCCAAAAAAGGGGGTTTCTCATTTCTGGTTCCCAAAGCTGAAATCTAGCAACCCCACACCTCTTCTCCCTTTATCCCCCCCCCCCTCCAGACTCAAACTGAGTTTTCACGTTGATGCTTGCAAACTCTTTTGGAAACAAGCCATGCTAAGCATTGGGAAGCTCTTTCTTGCAACCACAAAACTGCAATTCCTCCTTTCTTTCTTTCTTTCTTTCTTTCTTTCTTTCTTTCTTTCTCTTTCTTTTTTTTTAAAGAAGCACTACATAAAACAGGAGTGTCCAACCTGGGCAACATAATAATAATAATAATAATAATAATAATAATAATAATAATAATAATAATAATAATAATAATAATAATAATAATAATAATAATAATAATAGTAGTAGTAGTAATAGTTGGAAGGGACTTTGGAGGTCATCTAGTCCAACCCCCTGCTCAGGCAGGAAACCCTACACCATTTCAGACAAACGGCTGTCCAGTCTCTTCTTAAAAACTTCCAGTGTTGGAGCATTCACAGCTTCTGGAGGCAGGTCGTTCCACTGGTTAATTGTAATAATAATAATAATAATAATAATAATAATAATAATAATAATGATGATGATGATGATGATGATGATGATGATGATGATGATGATGATGATGATGATAATAATGTTGGAAGGGAGCTTGGAGGTCATCTAGTCCAACCCCCTGCTCAGGCAAGAAACCCTATACCATTTCGGACCAATGGCTGTCCAGTCTCTTTAAAACCTGTGGACTTCAACTCCCAGAATTCCCCAGCCAGCCAGCCATCACACACACACACACACACACACACACACACACACACGGTGATGCTGCAACCTACCTCTCCAATGCCAACTGTCTAATTGTTGATCATGAGACTGTGAAGAGGCTATGACGGTTGTAAGCACAAGGACCAGTTGTAAGTCCCTTTTTTCCGTGCCATCGTAAATTTGAACGGTCGCTAAACAAATGATTGTAAGTCGAGGACTCCTCTCTCTACTTTTGCCCTTCTCTTCTGAAAAATATCCACAGCTCTAGAGCTGGTTAAGCATTCAACCATAAATGAAAAAAGAACATCTACTTTCCAAGCGGAAAGAAAAAATAAAAATAGCTTTCTTTCTTGAACACTCTCGGCTGTCGGGGTGCCATTAGTTAACACGGCAGGCTTAAAGGCCGAAGCACCGGCAATATTTCCTCACCCAGCAAAAGCAGAATTTTTCAGCCCATCTGCTTCCTATCCATATTTTGATAAAGAAGAAAAAATGATCCATCTCTCAAATTTGGAGACGAAAGCACAGCCGTCCTTGAGTTAAAGAGGGCTGATGGAGACACCTGGGCATTATGATTGACAAACAACACAATACTGATGGCACAAAAACATATTTGGATATAGATTGCCCCTGGGTTCATCTGCGATGGTTCTTTCTTAAAACAATAACAACAAGAACAACAAAAAACCAAGTCTAGCCTACATTCCTGGGATGGGCAACCAGGTGAGGCACTGCTTAGCTTTTCAAATCAGCAAGGATCATCTAGGTCAGGGGTCCTCAACCTTGGCAACTTTATAATAATAATACAGTTGGAAGGGACCTTGGAGGTCATCTACTCCAACCCCCTGCTCAGGCAGGAAACCCTATACCATTTCAGACAAATGGCTGTCCAGTTTCTTCTTAAAAACTTCCAGTGTTGGCGCATTCACTGCTTCTGGAGGCAGGCTGTTCCACTGGTTAATTGTTCTCACTGGCAGGAAGTTTCTCCTTAGTTCTAGGTTGCTTCTCTCCTCGATTAGTTTCCAACTTTTAAAGACTTGTGGACTTCAACTCCCAGAATTCCCCAGCTGGCAAGGCTTGTGGCTTCTCTTCAATTTCAGAGCAGGCCCTTTGAGAGATTTTGAGCCTGGACAGAGCGGACTAGAACTCGCCGTCTCCTAGCGATTGGCCCAAATTCACCCAGCCAGCTTTTACGCTTAAGGCAGGACTAGAATTCACCCTCTTCCTGGTTTGTAGGCCAGCAACTTAACCACTACACCTAACGGGCTCCAATGCTCTGAATTATATAATTACAATTACATATAATTACAAATGCAGCCACAACTGGTGCAAATTACGCCATCTGAGAGATGCTATAACCCACAAACAGCCCATTTTCTTTCGCCACATCTGGAACCGCCACCAGCCTCGGGGGGGAAATCTCTTTCCACAATGCCAGGGTGAATCCTAGCAAAACCAAACAGAGCAGGAAAGATTCCACACATCTGGGGCCCGATCCACTCGGCCACACCTTTTGCAAGCAAAGCAGCACGCCAAACTTCCAATTTCCTTTTCTCTCTCCCCCCCCCTGCCCAGCGAATTGCTGACGGCGCCTGCTGCTTATTGAAATCCAATATAAGTGACTTGTTTGCTTGAAGAAAAGCGTCAGAAATGCTTTGAAGAGACCCCTTAACCAATGAAGCCTAGGGCCCTAGACCCCACCAACCATCTTTTTTCCCCCCGACTGTCCTTCCCAGCTAAAATCTCTCTCAAACTCCTCCTGGGTGGGAGGTGACGAGGATGGGGGGGGGCCCAGAGCAGAAAGTTCCCCCCCAGCATCCAGCCTGGCAAACAAAGATTAAAAAGGCTGAGAAAAACTCAAGTAAGAAATGAGCAGGAATGTCAGAAGTGTCAGAACTGAACAAATAACCAGCTGGGGCATGTTGAGCTAAGCGGCATATCCCTCCCTCCCACGCCCAAGCTGGGGAGGGGGCTTCCCACTCCCTTCCCCGCCCTCCTCCTCAAATCTTCCCTTCTGCTTCTTGTGCCCTTCTTCAGCGGCTCTTGTGCCAGTCCAGCACCACTCATCTCTCTCCCACGCCCAAAGCAGGCTGCCCTGGCATCTGAGGCGCTCCTGTCCTTCCCGTGTGCAATTTGATCAGCATCCTCCCTTTGCACCAGGCGCAGCCATCTGCAAAATTAGGGAGAGAGAGAGGAGAGAGGGAGAGAGAGAGAGAGAGAGGAGAGAAAGGAGAGAGAGGAGAGAGAGGAGAAAGAGAGGAGAGAAAGAAGAGAGGGAGAGGGAGAGGGAGAAAGAGAGGAGAAAGAGGAGAGAGAGAGAGAGGGAAGAGGGAGAGAGGAGAAAGAGAGAAGAGAGGAGAGAGAGGAGAAAGAGAGGAGAGAAAGGAGAAAAGAGAAAGAGAGAGAAAGAAGAGAGGGAGGGAGAGGGAGAAAGAGAAGAGAGAGGAGAAAGAGGAGAGAGAGGGAGAGAGAGAGAAAGAGAGAGGGGAGAGGGAGAGGAGAAAGAGAGGAGAGAGAGGAGAGAGGAGAAAGAGAGGAGAGAAAGAGAGGAGAGAAAGAAGAGAGGGAGAGGGAGAAAGAGAGGAGAGAGGAGAAAGAGAGAGAGAGAGAAAAAGAGAGAGGGAGAGAGGAGAAAAAGAGGAGGAGAGAGAGAGAGGAGAGAGAGGAGAAAGAGGAGAGAAAGAAGAGAGGGAGAGGGAGAAAGAGAGGAGAGAGGAGAAAAGAGAAAGAGAGGAGAGAAAGAAGAGAGGGAGGGAAAGGGAGAAGGAGAGAGGAGAGAGAGAGAGAGGGAGAGAGGGCACCGGGAGGGAACCCAGTGAGAAGGAAAGCGAATTCTCGTATAACTGAGCAAGACAAAGGTTCTGCTCAGCCCTTTTTCTGTCCCCTAAACTGGCACCCGGGTTTAGATTTGATTTATGTTCTTTTTCATTATCTTTATAAATAACTCAAGATGGCGGAACATACCTAATGCTCTTTCCTCATCCTACTTTGCCCATAAAAACAACCCAGTCGGGACTCAGAAACAGTGAGCGGCCCCAAAACACACAGCTAGCTTTCATGCCTAAGGCGTGCTAGAACTCACCACTGTCGGTGATTGGTCCAAAGTCACCCAGCCGGCTTTCGTGCCTGAGGTGGGACTAGAACTCACCGTCTCCTGGGGATCGGTCCAAAGTTACCCAGCTGGCTTTCATGTCTAAGGCGGAACTAGAACTCACCGTCTCCTGGGGATCGGTCCAAAGTTACCCAGCTGGCTTTCATGTCTAAGGCGGAACTAGAACTCACCGTCTCCTGGGGATCGGTCCAAAGTTACCCAGCTGGCTTTCATGTCTAAGGCGGAACTAGATTTTTTAGATTTTATTTAGATTTTATTAAATTTATACCCCGCCCTTCTCCTGGTGATTAGCTCAAAGTTACCCACCTAGCTTCATGCCTAAAGCAGCACACCAGCACCTCTTTCCTAGCCTGCTGCATACTTTTAAACTTTATTTCAATTCTTTATTTGAGTCCTTTGCCCTCCTCTTCTCCTTTATCACCTGGGGGGTTTTGCCCCCTCCTTTCCTTCCAAAGGGATTTCTCCAAAAGTAAAAAAAAAGTTTGCAGAGGGTGCATCGGATTTTTCTTCCAGAAGGCTGCAAGCTGGCCCTGAAAAGCTGCTATCTGCAACAGAGGTTATCATTTAATCCTCGGGTGGAGCAACGTTTGAAGGATGGAGAAGGTGCTGAATGCCAGATCCAAGCAGGGTGTCAGGAATTAATACTTGCATACGGCTAGTGCCAGGGGTAGGCAACCTTGGCTCTTTTATGACTCGTGGACTTCAACTCCCAGAATTCCTGAGCCAGCCACGCTGAGGGGAAAGGGAGAGGTTTCCATGCTGAGCCATGCTGGCTCAGGAATTCTGGGAGTTGAAGTCCACAAGTCATGAGGGGGCCATAGTTCCCTCATGCTGGCTCAGGAATTCTGGGAGTTGAAGTCCACCAGTCATAAAAGAGCCAAGGTTGCCTATCCCTGAAGATGATAGATAGATAGATAGATAGATAGATAGATAGATAGATAGATAGATAGGTAGATAGGTAGGTAGGTAGGTAGGTAGGTAGGTAGGTAGGTAGGTAGGTAGGTAGATAGATAGATAGATAGATAGATAGATAGATAGATAGATAGATAGATAGATAGATAGATAGATAGATAGATAGATAGATAGATAGATGATAGATAGATGACAGACAGACAGACAGATAGATAAATAGACAGATGACAGACAGACAGACAGAGAGACCCGACCCAACCCGACCGACCTAGTCCAGGGGTAGGCAACCTTGGCTCTTTTATGACTCGTGGACTTCAACTCCCAGAATTCCTGAGCCAGCTCAGCTGGCTCAGGAATTCTGGGAGTTGAAGTCCACGAGTCATAAAAGAGCCAAGGTTGCCTACCCCTGGTGCTAGTCAACCTGCAATTAAACCCTACACCAGATGTGTCCAAGCTTGGCAACTGAAGACGTGTGGACTACAACTCCCAGAATCCCCCAGCCAGCATTCATAAGCAAGAAGCCGGCTGGGTGACTCCGGGCCAATCACCAGGAGACGGCGAGTCCCAGTGCTGCCTTAGGCATTAAGCTGGCTGGGTAACTTTGCGCCCATCCCTAGGAGACTGCGAATTCTAGTCCCACCTTAGGCCCCCAAAGCATGGCTGGCTGGGGAATTCTGGGAGTTGAAGTCCACAAGTTGCCAGAGCTTGGATACCCCACCCACCCTATACCAAAAAGGCGAGGTGTGGCTGGCTTTTTCTTTCTTCAAAAGCTCCCCACAACTTCTGTCTCTCATCTGGGTGGGAAGTTTTTTTGGGGGGGCTCCCCTCTGCCTCTAACCCTTGCCTCCCTCCAACCTGCCCTCACCCCCCCTGCAGACCTTCCCCCATCAATTCATCTGTATGAAGAAGCTACGGCATCACTTCGGGATGAGTCAGTAGGAAGGGTCAAGTCATGGCTTAGCAATAGGGAGCTGGAAAGGAGCTTAGCCTTAGGGGGGGAAGGAGATGAGGGAGGGGCAGGAGACAAGGGGGGAGGGCAGTAAGGGGGGGGGTCAGGCACCCAGCCACGTGCCCCTTTTCTTTACCTCCTCATTGGGAGCCTGGGGGCAGAGAATTAAATGGGTTTTATCAGAAGGCACCCTTGGATAAAAGGGTTTTATCCAAGCCACCCAATGCCAGGGGGACAATATCACTGAGTTGAGCGGAGGGGGCAGGGAAGGGATATATACAGGTTGTCCTCGACTTACAACGATTCGTTTAGCGACCGTTTGAAGTTACAACGGCCCTGGAAAAAAAAGCGACTTACGGTCGTTTTTTCCCCACTTACGGCTGCCCAGAATCACACGATGTACATTCAGATGCTTGACCACCGACTCGCATTTATGACGGTCGCAGCATCCCGGGGTCACATGATCCCCCTTTTGCGACCTTCCAACAAGCAAAGTCGATTGGGGGGGTCAGACTTACTTAATAACGGTGTTACTCGTTTAACAACTGCAGCGCTTCCCTCAACAAACGTGGCCAGGAAAGTCGTAAAACGGGTCAAACCTCCCTTAACAAAGGCCTCGCTTAGCAACATACACGTTGGGTCCACTGTGGTCGTAAACCGAGGACTACCTGTAAAACGGAACTGCCCCTCCTGTCCTCCTCAAAGTTCCTCCATTCAAAGTCTGGAATCTCTCTCCTCTCCTTCCCTCGTCATTTCTCCCTGCAATTGCACCCCCCTCGCCCTCCCCCTCCAGATTTGAACCCAGATCTTCCTTTGGGGCTGAGAAATGAGATGGGGGGGGGACGGAAAGACCTGGGGCTCTTGTGCACCCCAAAGGAGGCGAGTTGCAAAGCAAAGGAAAGTCAAGCCAAAGTCCGAGGAGCCCTCCATTCCCAAAATCCCCCCTTCCCGCCGCCCCCCCCCCAGACTCCGGTCGAGCGCGAGGGGCTTTGTCCCCCAAGGAAGGCGGGTCCAGGGGATCCCCAAACCAGGAGGCGGGGGGGAGGGTCTCCTCAAAGAGAAAGCGAAGAGCCGCGACCGGGAGGGGGGGGCGCGGGGAAGGCGCTCCGGCAGGTGGATCCCAGCCTTTCCTGCGCTTGGAGGAGGCAGCAGCCGAGCGGGCACCATTTGCACCCGGAGCCGCTCGGCGGAGTCAGCCTGGACGGCCCTGGAGCGGTTAGGAGAGAGCGGAGGGTCCCCGGGTGCAACTGCCCGGCTCCTGCCCCTCCCGGGCTCGCAGCAGCAGCAGCAGCAAAGGCGAGGAATGCGGGGTGGGGGGTCCCGCCGCCCCCTTACCTGGGCAGGCGAGCAGCCAGAGCCCCGCCAGGAGGCCGGCGAGAGGGAGCGCCCGCGGGAGAGCGCCGCTGCCCATGATCCGCGCTCGCTGCCACTCGACGCCGACACTGAAGCCGAAGCCGCCGCCGCCGCCGCCGCCGCCGCTCACTCGCCCCCTCCTGCCCGCCCCCCGGCCCGCCCTCCGGTGGCTCGGCCCAATCCCCAGCCGCCGCCCCCGCCGCCCCCCCCCCGCCGCCAGTCTCCCCGGGCAATGGGGAGGGGAGGGGGGAGAGGGAGGAGGAAAAGGCAGCCCCCCCCGAGAGAAGAGCCCAGCCGGTCTCTTTCTTTCTTTCTTTCTTTCTTTCTTTTTCTTTCTTTCTTTCTTTCTTTCTTTCTTTTTCTTTCTTTCTTTCTTTCTTTCTTTCTTTCTTTCTTTTTCTTTCTTTCTTTCTTTCTTTCTTTCTCTCTCTCTCCCCTTCTTTCTTTCTCTCCCTTTCTTTTCTTTCTCCCCTTTTCTTTCTCTTCCTTCCTTTCTTTCTTTCTCTCTCCCCTTCTTTCTTTCTTTCTTTCTTTCTTTCTTTCTTTCTTAGCTTTCTCTCTTTCTTTCTTCCTCCCTTTCTATCTCTCCCTCCCTTTCTTTCTTTCTTTCTTTCTTTCTATCTTTCTTTTTCTTTCTTTCCTTTCTCTCTCCCCTTCTTTCTTTCTCTCCCTTTCTTTTCTTTCTCCCCTTCTTTCTTTCTTTTTCTTTCTTTCTTTCTTTCTCCCTCCCTTTCTCTTTTCTTTCTCCCCTTCTTTTTTTCTTTCTTTCTTTCTTTCTCTCTCCCCTTCTTTCTTTCTCTCCCTTTCTTTTCTTTCTCCCCTTCTTTCTTTCTTTCTTTCTTTTTCTTTCTTTCTTTCTTTCTCCCTCCCTTTCTCTTTTCTTTCTCCCCTTCTTTTTCTTTCTTTCTTTCTTAGCTTTCTCTCTCCTCTTCTTTCTTTCTTCCTCCCTTTCTATCTCTCCCTTTCTTTCTTTCTTTCTTTCTTTTTCTTTCTTTCTTACATTTCTCTCTCCCCTTCTTTCTTTCTTACCTTTCTCTCTCCCTTTCTTTCTCCCCTTCCTTCTTTCTTTCTTTTTCTTTCTCTTTCTCTCTCCCCTTCTTTCTCTTTCTCCCTTTCTATCTCTCCCTCCCTTTCTTTCTCTCTCTCTCTCCTTCTTTCTTCTTCTCTCTTTCTCTCTCCCCTCTCTCCCTTTCTTTCCTTTTTTCCCTTTCTCTCTCCCCTTCTTTCTCTCTTTCTCCCTTTCTCTCTCTCTCCCTCTCTCCCTTTCTTTTCTTTCTTTCTTTCTCCCTTTCTCTCTCTCTCTCTCTCTCTTTCTTTTCCCCCCTCCACAAAAACGAAACTTGGCACGAAGCGCCGCTTGCACCGACGGCCGCTCCTTTCTCGCCCCTGAGGGATGGAACTTCTTAAGCCCGGCGGCGCCGAAGCTCCTGGCTGTTTTTTTGAGCCAAAAGGCGAGGGGCCTCCTGTGCAACCGCAGAGCGCCCTCCGCCCTCGCCCCTTGCGTGTCGGCTGCCCCGGTGCGTTTCTGCCTCTTTAAGGTTTCTTTCTCTTTCTCTGCTTGGGAAAACTGCACGAGTGAACGAACAACGCGAAACGGGGTCGCTGTCCAGGTCGGTGGGAAGCGGAGCAGCGCTTAAAGGGAGAACAAAGGAAGCGGGGAAGGTTTGGCAGCCCCCCCCCCCCAAAAAAAGGCAGGTGAGGGGCGAGGAGACCCCAAGGACCCTGCCTGGGGTCCCTTTGGCAGTCTGGGAACAGCGAGGCCATCATCTCAAAACGAGGCCCAAAGAAAGGGGAAGGTAGACGTGCCAGACAGAGGCTTAAAGGCTTTTAAAAATGAGGAGTTTCTTTAACTCCTCCCCCAAATGAAGGAAACAGACTCCTCCCACTTTAGATCGTTGCTCCGCCCCCTGAAATCCCACTCAACACCCCCCCCCCATTAAATGCAGTCCCTGGCCATCAGAAAGATGCCCATGGGCTAGGAAGTATCAGGTTGGGGACCTCCCCTATTTTGCCAAGAGCCCCCCCTTTCCAGTGTCAATCTCAGGTGACCCCCTTCCTTTAGGCTGAGGGGGGGGTGCTCACAGAATCAAGGGGACAGAGCCAGGACTCTGATGGGCCACAATGGCGCTGTGCATGGAAAACCGCAAGGGGAAGAGTGCTGAACCACAGATAAAATAAACTTTACGATCAGGGTTATTATGATGGTTCTTATTTAGTGACCTGATCTGAGAAAGAAATGAACTGCTTGAGCTGTTATCACTATCATTTCCTTGAGAAAAAAGGAAGGAGAAGGGAAAAGGAGAGGAAGGAAGGAAGGAAGGAAGGAAGGAGAAAGAAAGAGAGAGAGAGAGAGAGAGAAAAGGAGAGAAAGAAAGAAAGAAAGAAAGAAAGAAAGAAAGAAAGAAAGAAAGAAAGAAAGAAAGAAAGAAAGAAAGAAAGAGAAAGAAAGAAAGAGAGAGAAAGGAAGAGGAAGGAAGGAAGAAAGAAAGAAAGAAAGAGAAAGGAAGGAAGGAAGGAAGGAAGGAAGGAAGAAAGAAAGAAAGAAAGAAAGAAAAAGAAAGAGAAAGAAAGAAAGAAAGAAAGAAAGAGAAAGAAAGAAAGAAAGAAAGAAAGAGAACTAGCACTGATGTTACCTAGTTTGGGTAATTTAATATCTGCAAAAAAACAACCAAGCTTGATGTCTTTTGGGCTGTCAACATTTGCTTTGACTAACATTTAAAAACGTTTTGCAAAAAACGGCTTACAGCAGGATTAAACGGTTAAAGTATCTGCACCCAGGTACCATCAAGCTGTGTGCACATATCCAGATCCAGGAGAGGACGCAGCGGCCCACAGACCGAAACTTGCAATGCCTGCCCCCCAAGTCAACCAAAGGGGTCCCCCGGACTATGCCTCCTATAGTGCAGCAATTCCCCACCATTGTGCAACTTTAACATCGGTCGATTTCGACTCCCAGAATTCCCCAGTCAGCAAGCAGTGGACTTCAATGTGTGGACTTCGACTCCCAGAATTCCACAGCCAGCAAGAACTCTGGGAATTGAAGTCCATGCATCTTAAAAGTTGCCAAGTTTGAGAAGGACTGCTTGAGCAGGCTGTGCGAGGCCATCTGACCTGGTTGCCTGACAAATCCAGCTTGGCTTTCCAAGGCTCCACTCCCTGTTTCTGGCCTCCTAAATCCCATACTATTTGAAGTCCAGGCCTGCTGGCCGGGGAATCCTGGGAATTGGAAGTCCACGCATGCTGCCTGCGGGATCCTGGGAGCTGAAATCCATGCATGCTGCCTGCGGGATCCTGGGAGCTGGAATCCATGCATGCTGCCTGCGGGATCCTGGGAGCTGGAATCTATGCATCCTGGCTGGGGGAATTCTGGGAGTTGAAGTCCATGCCTGCTGCCTAAGGAATAGGATAACTTGCTACTCCTTTGGCTGATCCTATTGGCCTCTCTTGGCCCTTGTCCCAAGGCTTCTGGCCTCCCTCCAAGGGGTGGGTGTTATAGCCCAGCAGATTTTAGCCACTTGCAGGCCAGCCTTGGCAGATGTAGGAAGAAAGTGGACTGAACAGCTAAGGATGAGTCTGGGGGAAAGCAACGGTCATGTGAACACGCAAGAGAAAGACAAGGTTCTGCCCTGGTTAGGGGCACACGGGTGGGACGGCCTGGCTAAGCACGCAACGTCTTCTGGAACTTCTCCAACTGTATTTTGTTGATTCGGAGGAAGGGGAAATCATGGAACACAATGATTAAGTGGATATATTTCAGTTTGTTGGGGGAAACAGTTGGAAACGGAGATAAAAACTCTGCCTCGTCAGCTTCCGAGCGCTGGGAAAACACGGGGTCCTCCCAAAATAAGGCCAGATGCATTTTTTCCTCTACATCTAGGGGCATTTTTTTTATAGCCCCCCCCCCCCAGGGATGCACTTGCTCAGAGGTCCTCTGAGTTATCGCTCCTCTTATTCTGCTGAGCTCAGTTCTAGCTTTAAATCATACCGCTTTATAATGGTTTGGTAAGACCACATCTGGAATAGCACGTCCAGTGTTGGCCACCATAATATTAAAAATACACTGAGTCTCTAGATAAAGAGTGCAGAGAAGAGCAACAAAGATGATCAGGGGACTGGAGGCTCTGAAACCGATGAAGAACCGTTGCTGGAATTGGATATGTCTAGTCTAATGAAGAGAAGGACGAGGGGGGACATGATATCAGGTTTCCAATATTTGAGAAACCATCACAGAGTAGATCAACCTGTTCTCCAAAGCACCTGGAGGGAGGACAAGAAACAACGGATGGAAACTAACCAAGGAGAGATGCAACCTGGAACTAAGGAGGAAATTTCCTGCCAGTGAGAAGAATTAACCAGTGGACCGACTTGCCTCTAGAAGTTGTAGGTTCTCCAACACGGGAGGTTTTTAAAGAAGAGACTGGACAACCATTTGTCTGAAACGGTATAGGGCAGGGGTAGGCAACCTTGGCTCTTTTATGACTTGTGGACTTCAATACCCAGAATTCCTGAACCAGCCAGGCTGACTCAGGAATTCTGGGAGTGGAAGTCCACGAGTCTTAATAAAAGAGCCAAGGTTGCCTACCTCGGGTATAGGGTTTCCTGCTTGAGCAGAGGGTTGGACTAGAAGACCTCCAAGGTGCCTTCCAACTCTGTAATTTTGTTAACGCCCAGGGATGCACTCGGCACTTGCTCAGAGGCCCCCTGGGTCATCGCTCCTTTTATTCTGCTGAGCTCAGCTCTAGCTTGACCAAAGCTTCTGCTCTCCGACTCTTCTGACTGCTTCATCCTTCATTGCAAGGTGTCCATTTGCACCATCCAGCCTGTGGTTGACCTCTTCTCTCCGACCTTCAGTGTTGTGGCTTTCAAACACCGAAGCATTAAAACCTCTTCCTGAAAAGAATCAATGATCAAAATGCCTGAGCATCTATCTATTCCAGCAGGAAGTGGCTCCTTATAAAAGGAAAGGGGGTGGAGGCCTGCATTCTTTAATCTGCCGCAGTGTTTCTCAACCTGGGCAACTTTAAGATGTGTGGACATCAACTCCCAGAATTCCCAAGAGTCTGGGGAAGGCTGGGAGTTGAAGTTTAGACACGTTTGCGGCATTGTACTGCCCTTTCCTCCAACATAGCATTTCCCAAACTTGCCACTTTGAGTGAAGTGGACTCCAGTTCCCAGAATCCCTCAGCCAGCTGGCTTTAAGATGGATGGACTCCAACTCCCAGAATCCCTCAGCCAGCTGGCTTTAAGATGGATGGACTCCAACTCCCAGAATCCCTCAGCCAGCTGGCTTTAAGATGGATGGACTCCAACTCCCAGAATCCCTCAGCCAGCTGGCTTTAAGACGGATGGACTCCAATTCCCAGAATCTCCCAGCCAGCCTACTTGAAAATGGGTGGACGCCAGTTCCAAGAATTCCTCAGCCAGCCTGCTTTAAGATGGGTGGACTACGACTCCCAGAATCCTTCAAGTTCATGCATGCTGGCTGGGGAATTCTGGGAGTTGAAGTCCGCACGTCTTAAACCTATCAAGGTTTGGGAAACCCTGTCTTGAAGATTAAAAATACATTGTTTTCTCCCTGGATGTTTTTCTCGTGTCCCAAATTGGTTGGTAGTGGTGAGATTTCCTAGTCACCTCCCATCCCCCAGATTATGGCAAAAAAGTCAAGATGGCAGCCACACCGGTGCCATCCAAATCCGCCTGTTTTTCCAGATGCAGGGCAGAATTTTTGGTCACGTTCTCCAGCTGCCATCTTGCCTGTTTTCATTGTCCTCCGCAAACACCACTGCCCAAAACAAGTGTGGCCTTGTTTGGCTGAAGTCAAATTCCATTCCTAGCGTGATCCTTTCTCTGTAGATGACAGCATATTTGTGAGATAAAAGCCCTGTGAATAGACTACTTGCTTGGACATGTTGCCGGATATGATGGTTTGGCTTGGAAGGAGACAAGACTTTTGAATTGGCACTGAAAACATATTCGACTGTGTAGCCGGGGTGCCCAACCTTGGCAGCTTTAAGGCAGTGGTTCTCAACCTTTTTAATGCCGCGACCCCAACTGGTCGTAAGTCGAGGACTTTCCCTGCCCGGGAGCGCCGCACATNTGCTTGGACATGTTGCCGGATATGATGGTTTGGCTTGGAAGGAGACAAGACTTTTGAATTGGCACTGAAAACATATTCGACTGTGTAGCCGGGGTGCCCAACCTTGGCAGCTTTAAGGCAGTGGTTCTCAACCTTTTTAATGCCGCGACCCCAACTGGTCGTAAGTCGAGGACTTTCCCTGCCCGGGAGCGCCGCACATGCGTGGTTCCACCCCCTGCGCCGGCCGAGGCGTAGCTGGCAAGCGGCAGAGACGGAGCAGGCCGACCACCAGCTGGCCCAGCCCAAGGGAGGTAAGGCACCCGCCGGAAAAGGGGGGAAAAAATGGCGGACAAAAAAAATGGCGGACAGCCTTGCTTGGCGACCCCCGTAAAATGGTCGATCGACCCCAAATGGGGTCCCGACCCACAGGTTGAGAACCACTGCTTTAAGGCCTGTGGACTTCAACTCCCAGAATTCCCCAGCCAGCCATGCTTAAAGTCTTAAAAAGTTCCCAAGCTTGAACACCCCTGTGTAGAGGCACAACAGAGATACAGCAGCTCATAGAAAACGGAGCTAACAACAGAGCTAATTGGAAAATGGCCAAATGGAGACTCATCTCTGCCTGCTTTTTCTTAAGATATTTTGCCTTTAAAGCATGCTTTCTGCAAACATTTCTGAAAATGTTTTGATTATCAAAAGTTAGTTAAACATTGGCTGGTGGGGGGAATTCTGGGAGTTGAAGTCCCCAGATCTGAAAGCTACCTGATGGCTGGGGAATTCTGGGAGTTGGAATCCACAAGATCTGAAGGTTGCACGAAGGCTGAAGAATTCTGGGAGTTGAAGCCCGCCGATGTCCAAGTGGCACGACGACTGGGGGACTCTGGGAGTTGAAGCCCACAGATCTGAAGGTTGCATCGTGGCCGAGGAATTCTGGGAGTTGAAGCCCACCGATTTCCAAGTTGCACAATGACTGGGGGACTCTGGGAGTTGAAGCCCACAGATCTGAAGGTTGCATCGTGGCCGAGGAATTCTGGGAGTTGAAGCCCACCGATTTCCAAGTTGCACAATGACTGGGGGACTCTGAGAGTTGAAGTCCCCAGATCTGAACGTTGCCTGATGGCTGGGGAATTCTGGGAGTTGGAATCCACAAGATCCAACAAGGCTGAAGAATTCTGGGAGTTGAAGCCCACCGATTTCCAAGTTGCACAATGACTGGGGGACTCTGGGAGTTGAAATCCACAGATCTGAAGGTTGCATCGTGGCTGAGGAATTCTGGGAGTTGAAGCCCACCAATTTCCAAGTTGCACAATGACTGGGGGACTCTGGGAGTTGAAGCCCCACAGATCTGAAGGTTGCCAAGGTTGGGAAAATCTGGCTTTAACTTGGCGACAGCTTTGCAGGGCTTCTCAGCTATCTTAGCCAGGCAGATGAAATGGGACTGGGTCTTCTGCAAATGGGGTGGGGGGGTCATTTGTTTCTGGATTCCCCACTCCCACCGGGAGGATTTAGTTTCCTCTGCAGATCAAGAAAGGCCAAAGGTAAAAATGTTGAGAAGGGCTTATCTTACTTGATGCACCAGACAGAGGCCTCGTGGGACGCCCCCAGCTAAGCCGTGACCTCTCCTTGCCATTTGCAGGTCAGCGCCTGTCCCTGGCCGCCTGTGTTTCCCACATTCCAGTGATCTTCCACTGGGATCAGCCATGATCCTTCCCACCAGACACCTGAAGGGAAGGTCACGCTCTTTGGCCAAGAAGACAAGAGGTCAGGAAAAAGCTGGTGGCGCAAAGCCAGGGTCTCCACAGCTGTCCAGAGGTCTCCTTTGCCAGGGCATCCATAGCAAGCAGAGGGAGGGAGGGCTCAACCACCTCCCCAAAACACCGGAAGGCAGGACAAGAAGCAACGGATGGAAACTAAATCATGGAGACAAGGAGAAAAGTGAAAAGAAGGACCAGGGGGGGACATGATAGCAGTCTTCCGATATCTCAGGGGTTGCCACAAAAAAGAGGGGGTCAAGCTATTCTCCAAAGCACCCAAAGGCAGGACAAGAAGCAACAGATGGAAACTCATCAAGGAGAGAAACAACCTGGAATTAGGGAGAAATTTCCTGACAGTGAGAACAATTCACCTCTAGAAGTTGTGGGTGCTCCATCACTGGAGGCCTTTAAGAGGAGTTTGGATAACCATTCGTCCAGGATTGTGTAGGGTCCCCTGCTTGAACAAGGGGTTGGACTAGAAGACCTTCAAGGTCCCTTCCAACTCTTGTTATTCTGTTATTAACCTATTCTGTGCAGCACCCGAAGGCAGAACAAGAAGCAACGGATGGAAGCTAGTCAAGGAGAGGACCACCATGTTATTGTCTGTTATTCTGCTAAGATGATACAACCAAGGCTGCCATCTTGTGTCCTGAGGCTCAACCAAGATTCACCAGGATAGCTGAACGGGCTGGTCCATACTTTGCATTAAGCCAGGATAGAGAAATCAGGATTGCTGAAAACCACTGGCCTGGTTTCTTGCGATTTTCAAGATGGCGGACCCATGAATGCTGCAGTATCAACCCTCAAGTAGGGATCAAAACAGTCTAGGGGGGAAGAAGCAGTAAGAACACCCCAAATTCCTTACCCCAGTGGTTTCATTTCCCCTCTTCCTTCCAACCTTAGTATCCCTCAAAAGTGGCTTGCCTCACACAAAGACAAAATGTGGTTTCTGGGTGACGTTGTACAATAAGCAAACCCACCCATTGTAGTTTATAAACCATAGCTTAGGAAAAACCAGAAATCCCGGCTTATTTAGCCAAGCTGAATACTTTTCAGCCTGCTCTGTGAAGCCTACAAGGAATAAACTGACCAGGTCTTCTAACTTAAATCCAGGTAAGGCTTTTTGCTAATATTTGAATAACCAAAGGTAAACTTCCTGCAATTGGGATTACGGAGTAAAGCTTTCTGGTTAGAAAAAACCGAAATTTGGGAAATATCTTTGCTCCGTTCAGCACGGCCCGGAGCCATAAAACAAGCTTTATCTCTGCTTGATCATAGGTCAAGCATGCTTTGGGAAGCGGACCAAGGTTTCCTTCACAATAACATTCAGGGCAAATGGATCCGATTCTAGCTTTGATTAAATTCTACCTAATCGCATTTCAGTGTCTCTGCCTAAAAAATATTCCTATTGATTTAAAAATCTACGCAAGTGAAGCCGGAGGTCCGAAGCTCAGTACTCGCTGTCGATTTTCCTACAGGCTGGCTCAAAGGGAGGAGACGGCAAATACAAAAACTCCCCGACTTACAACGGTTCGTTTAGTGACCCGCTCAAAGTTACGACGGCACTGGGAAAAGGGACTTACGACCGCTTTTCACATTTATGACCTTTGCAGCACCCGTGTGGTCACGCGATTCAGACGCTTGGCAACTGGCACGTACTTCTGACGGTTACTGTGTCTCGGAGTCACGCGAGATCCCCTTTTGCAACTTTCTGACAAGCAGACTCACTTAACAACGGGATTATGAACAACTGTGGCAACGGAGGTCGTAAAATGGGGCAAAGTTCACTTAAGAACGGCCTCAGCCACAGAAACCTTGGGCTCAAATTGTGGTGATATGTCGAGGACTACAAAAAGAAACCCTCGACTTACAACTATTTGTCGAACGCCTGAAGTTACGACGGCGCCGAAAAAAAGGGACAGCCCATCCTCAGACTTATTATTTTTTTTAATAGAAATTTTTATTAATTTTTCAATTAAAACAACAAATACAAATGATGCATCTATATACACCAACAAACAATAAAAATACTCAAAACATTTTCGGATACACTCGGCAGTCCCCGCCTTGCCTCCACCCTCATCCACTTTACCTCCTCAGACTTATGACCGTCACGTGATCAACATTCAAAATTCAGGCACTTGGCAACGCATATTTTTACGATGGTTGCAGCGTCCCGGGGTCAGGTGATGGCCGTTTGCAACCTTCCCACGCGGCAAGGGGGGGAGACGGATTCACTTAACGACCGAAAGATTAAGCAGCGATTTGCTTAACAACCGGAGCGAAACGGGCAACTCTTAAAATCGGGCACAACTGACTTTTGCAACAGAAATCCTCGTCCTTAATTGTGGTCATACCTGTGATATGAAACGGAAAGCTTTGAACCTGTGGACTATTCCATAGAAATACTGTCAATGTTCGAGCGTGTGTGTGTGTGTGTGTGTGTGTGTGTGTGTGTGTGTAAAAGAAAAGAATTTCTCAGTTGTAGGAAAATGCAGGTTGAAACACAGCAGGGCTGGAATTTAAAGAGGGCCTGGCGGCAGCTCCACACACTCTCCATTGTTTCTTCTTTAACCTTTCCTATTACTTTATAAAAAAATATTTCTTTATTACAGTCATTCGTTACCTGCCTTTGTACTTGCCAGATCAGGGCTCCAGGGAACCAGCAACATCTCAAAAATAATTCTCAAGAGTTATACATTTTTTTTAAAAAAAAAATCATTAATCACTGACAAGTCAAAATGAGGTTAAAACACCTTTTATTCTGCCCCTTCCCGCCCAGCCCTCTTGGCAGGCTGAAATGTTTGCTTCTGGTGAGGGAAGAGAGCTGGGAGTGGTTTTATTAAATCCTATTTTAGCTGCAGTGCATGTCAACAAAACGGGCGGAATTTGGGCTGCCCGGTGGCTGACGCCATTTTGACTTTTTTGACCAACCCCTGCAGACCTCAACCCCGGTATCGGAAGAATAGTTTCATTTTCCAGACTTGTTTGGAGGCTTCAGAAGAAAAGTATTGATTTGCTGTCTGGATTGTGAAAAAAATGGAGCTCCCTCTGTATTGGCACCAAGTCTAATATCTCTGCTGGCTGGGGAATTCTGGGAGTTGAAGTCCACCCATCTTAAAGCATGCTGGCTGAGGAATTCTGGGAGTTGAAGTCCACCCATCTTAAAGCATGCTGGCTGAGGAATTCTGGGAGTTAAAGTCCACCCATCTTAAAGCTTGCTGGCTGAGGAATTCTGGGAGTTGAAGTCCACCCATCTTAAAGCATGCCAGCTGGGGAATTCTGGGAGTTGAAGTCCACCCATCTTAAAGCTTGCTGGCTGAGGAATTCTGGGAGTTGAAGTCCACCCCTCTTAAAGTCACACTAGCTTGGGAATTCTGGGAGTTGAAGTCCACCCATTTAAAGTTGACAAGTTTCAGAAACCCTGCATGGTGATAACTTGATTTTTGCAGCCCAGATCAACCTTTTCTCTCCATGGAAGGGACACCCTGCTGCCCTCCCAATTTCAACAATCCCCAAATGACCTCCAACTCAGTGTCCCCCATCCCCTCAAGTTACCTACCTTCCATTAAGCCACCATCTTGATTCCTTTACGTTCTTGTGCAATGGCTAAATCCACCATCCACGGTGGTTTATAAACCCATAACTGACACCTTTTTGCCTTCTGGAATTGTTGGAACGAGGTCTAATTCCACAAAGCTGGTGTTCAAAGACCCCCACTTCGTAATGCCGGAGATGAAATAAACTGTGGAGTCTTCAGCTGGAATTTCAAAAATGCTTTTTGCTTAGGATCTTCCGTCCATTCCCAGGTTACGAAAGTCAGTCCTTCTGATCCCCTAAATTCCTTAAGACCTCTGGGCTTTTTTTTATTATTATTTACCCAATATCTCTGTCTTTTTTCTTCTCTGGCTTAAAAACTTAAACTGCTATTTATTCCTGCCCCATCTCCCAACCTACCCCAGGCATTCATTTAGCGACCGTCTGAAGTTACAACGGCACTGAAAAAAACCTGGCTTATGACCGTTTTTTCCCCAGACTTACAACCGTCGCAGCATTCCCCAATGATCACGAGATTCAAATTCGGACGCCGAGCAGCTGATTCGTATTTATGACGGTCGCAGTGTCCCGGGGATCCCGAGATCCCTTTTGGCGACCTTGTGACCAGCAAAAGTCAATGGGAGGAAACCAGGTTCACTTAACAACCCTTCAGATCCACGTAACCACGATGGTTAAGAAAGGTCGTAAAACGGGGAGAAACTCAGTTCACAAATTGTCTCGCTCAGCCCCAGAAAAATTGGGGCTCCACTGTGTTCGTAAGTCGAGGACTGTGTGTGTACCTGGGAAGGTATGTAAATGTCAGATCCTGCCCAGTCAAGGAATGCTGGATATTTGGGCAGAGACCCACTTGTACGCCTGGGAGGGAGGCATCTGGGCATGTGCTGGGATTATGGGCAGAGCGACTGGCACACTGCCAACCCTTCGCTGGTTTTTAATAAGAATTTCCCCTCTCTGGGCACCCTTTTCTCAATACAAGTTTCCCGCCTCCTCCATTCCTACAGTGTCAGTAACAGAATTGGAGGTTTCCACACGCTCAGGTCTATCTGCTCTATTCTGGTCGCTTACAATCACACAACAGGGACTAGCGCCTTGAAACTTTTTTAAAACAAATTTATTTTGCAGAAGGGGCTGGGGTCTCTGCAGCGCACAGATCAAAAAGGCTAAGGCAGAAGCCACTTTGGTGCCATCTTTCTTCTGCCTGGTTTGTTTTTCCTACGGGGGGCAGAGCTCCGGCTGCAGGGGGCTGGTGGCCATTTTGACTTTTTTGACCACCTTGGACGTGGGGTTGGCTGGGCGCCAGGAAGATTCAGCTAAAAGGTCGCCCCAAACCACAGGGCGTGGGGTACCACAGGAGAGGGCCGGGAATGAAAGCAGGAGCCTGTTTTGAGCAGATGAAACCTACAGTTGTGTTTGTGCAATAGGCCCGTTTGTGCAACCTGTAGGTCCTACGCTGTGTGTTTGTGTGTGGAGTAGGGCAATGAAAACAGGATTCGTGGGGGGGGGGGGAAGAAGTACCTTCTTGATGTTAACAGCCGCCAGTTTTCATGCTGGATTCTCCTTCTCTGACTCGCCAGCCCTCTTGATCCTTTACGTGGAAGAAGATGGGAGTTGTAGTCCGATGTTTCCATACGGCGCCAAGTCAGAACAGCCAACAACAGAACCTGGGCCTGGAGCTAATGTGAAAGACCTCAAAGGATCTGTGTTTGCAAGTCGGGGATTCCAAAGTGGCTAATCAATATTCCCAGTAAGTCAGACCGAGGCAGTTGGGCTCAGTGGTTAAGGCACCAAGCTAGAAACAAGGAGGTGGTGAGTTCTAGTCCCACCTTAGGCATGGAAGCTGATTGGGTGACTTTCAGTCAATCATCAAGAGACAGTGAGTTCTAGTCCTGCCTTAGCCTTGAAAGCCAGTTGGGTGACTTTGCGCCACTCACCAGGAGATTGTGAGTTCTAGTCCCGCCTTAGGCATGAGAGCCAGTTGGATGACTTTGGGCCAATCACCAGGAGACGGTAAGTTCTAGTCCCGCCTTAGGCATGAGAGCCAGTTGGGTGACTTTGCGCCACTCACCAGGAGATTGTGAGTTCTAGTCCCGCTTTAGCCATGAGAGCCAGTTGGGTGACTTTGGGCCAATCACTAGGAGACAGTGAGTTCTAGTCCTGTGTTACGCATGAAAGCCGGCTGGGTGACTTTGAGCCAGTCCTTCCCTCTTAGCCCAACCCACCTCACAGGGTTGTTGTTATTGTGGGTAAACTCAGAGGAGGAAGTAGTAGCATTAGCTAGGCACGCTGCCTCCAGTTACTTATAAAAATAATAAAGGCAGGATCAAAAAGTCCACACCGACAGGGTGTATCAAGGCCTTACCTCCCCCACCCCCCACACACACACCCAGAAACCAACAGGATGCATCACTTGTGATTTCTAATTGTCAGGGAGCACCACGTTTGTGCATGACACTGTTGTTGGCTAAGCTGCCCTGCAGCCGGAGCAGCCTCGTGCATGCACACCCGTCTCTGTGAGCAGAAGGTCCCACCTGGCCCGGAGGCACCCAGTCTCTCCGTGGGTGGGTGGATCCTTCCGAGAGCAGACCCAGCCATGCCCCAACAGAGGTGGATCTGCCTGGTATCCATCTTCTCCCCCCCCCCCCCAAGCCAGGCCTGTCAGCAGCTGCCAGCATGCCGTGTGGTGACGGAGACCAGGCTCCCGGTTGATGGATGGAGCTTCGTGGCGCCTGTCAGCTCCTGGCCTCCACCACATTCCACACCTTGCATGGGGCAAGTCAGGTGCCAAAAGGAAACCTGCTGGGTTCTCACGGCATGAGATATGTAGCAGGGTTCCAATATCTGAGGGGCTGCCCCAAAGAAGAGGGGGTCAAGCTATTCTCCAAAGCCCCTGAAGGCAGGACAAGAAGCAACGGATGGAAACCCGTCAAGGGGAGAAGCAACCTGGAATTAAGGAGAAACTTCCTGACAGGGAGAACCATCAACCAGTGGAACGACTTGCCACCAGAAGTTGTGGGTGCTCCATAACTGGAAGGTTTTTAAGAAGAGCATCACTGGAACCCCATCGGCATTGACCAATTCACCATCAGTCAATTGCAAAAGGCAGCTTGACTTGCAAGAGCTTCCATCCTGCCACGATACCTTTAACCCCATCGAACAACAACATCTGCCTATCCCAGATCCTTGGGAAAGGCTTGATAGGTGGTTAAAAATGCCAAATCCAGTGCAAACATCTGGCTGACAGTGCAATGAAATAATAATAATAATAATAATAATAATAATAATAATAATAATAATAATAATAATAATAATAATAATAATAGAAAGACTGTGGCAAAGGCAAGCAAGGGTAGTACCAATAGTAATAGGCACTTTGGGTGCAATCCCAAAACAACTGGAGCACCACTTGGACACCGTCATCGGCATTGACAAATTCGCCATTAGTCAATTGCAAAAGGCGGCCTTACTGGGAACTGCTTCCATCCTGCGACGAGATCTGTAATACCATCAAACATCCACATCTGCCTATCCCAGGTCCTGGGTAAGGACTCGATAGGTAGACAAAAATGCCAAATCCAGTCTGAACATCTGGCTGACTGTGTGAATAATAATAATAATAATAATAATAATAATAATAATAATAATAATAGTAGTAGTAGTAGTAGTAGTAGTAGTAGTAGTAGTAGTAGTAATAATAATAATATCTGTAATACCATCAAACATCCACATCTGCCTATCCCAGGTTCTTGGTAAGGACTCGATAGGTAGACAAAAATGCCAAATCCAGTCTGAACATCTGGCTGACTGTGTGAATAATAATAATAATAATAATAATAATAATAATAATAATAATAATAATAATAATAATAATAATAATAATAGTAGTAGTAGTAGTAGTAGTAGTAATAGTAGTAGTAATAATAATAATAATATCTGTAATACCATCAAACATCCACATCTGCCTATCCCAGGTTCTTGGTAAGGACTCGATAGGTAGACAAAAATGCCAAATCCAGTCTGAACATCTGGCTGACTGTGCGATGATCCACAACAACAACAACAACAACAACAACAATAATAATCCCTTTATATCCCATCAGAGGGAACTTAACGTATCTATGAAAAATTGCAAAGGAGATGGGATGGATGCCACAAAGGACAAAATCCTTATAAAAAGGCAAAAGATCAAAAAATTGTGGCCCCCCCCTCGCAAACGGAGACAAAATATCATCCATGCGTTTTTCAGACAGACACCCAAGGGGCAACCGAGACCATTTGCATTTTATACCCTTAAAATGGATGGATTTTCGACAAATGCGACGCTTCAAAAAGGGCAATTATTGGAAACTTGATTCCCTAAAAGAGATCACTGGGACTTTGTGTCTCTGGCTTATAAGTGCCACGTCCAGAATTATAAAGCTGGTGCATAATTTGTTTTCTGGGAAAAATCTACTCCTTCCTTCTACTCCTTGGCTATGGATAGGCAGGGCCCCAAACTAAAAAAAAGCAAACAACTCGTTTTCACAGCTAGTCTCCAACTTACAACAGCTCATTTAGTGACCGTTGGAAGTGACGGCCCTGAAAAAAAGTGACCACGGATGGCGGATGTTCCTTAATTTCTTGACTTCCCCAGAGGGTTCCTGTTTGGGAAGAGCCCGTAGCGAGCGGAGCGGTCTTGCCAGAACAGTCTGTGATCTGTTGATGGGGGGGAAAAAATAACGGAATGTCTCTTCGGGGAGAGAAGCAGATCCCGGCGGATTCGTCTACCCTTCGCTCTCCAAAGTAGCTCTCTGGATTCTAGCCATGGGTTTTGGTATTATTTGCACCTGTTTTTTGGGAAGCTAGGCTCAGAAAGCATACAGTTACAGATCTGTGTGTGTGTGTGGGAGGGGAAATTCGCCCATTCCTAAAAGTTAAGAGGAATTTGGCTTCGAGGTCGTGGGAAAATGGGGCCGGGTGCTTAGAGCGAAGCGTTGGGATATTGTGCCATAGTTAGTGGTGCAATTCTGAAGGAATTGATCAGGGTTTCTC
Source organism: Protobothrops mucrosquamatus (assembly GCF_001527695.2). Taxonomy (NCBI): domain Eukaryota; kingdom Metazoa; phylum Chordata; class Lepidosauria; order Squamata; family Viperidae; genus Protobothrops; species Protobothrops mucrosquamatus. The sequence continues at coordinate 71,018 of NW_015389516.1, forward strand.
AACCTTGGCCCCTTTGAGACCTACGGCAGTGGTGACGAACCTATGGCACGGGTGCCAGAGGCGGCACTCAGAGCCCTCTCTGTGGGCACGCGCGCCGTCGCCCCAGTCCTAGGCCTTCAGCTGAGTTTTATAAAACCTTTTCGCTTTAGGCCTCCGCCGCCATGTGCAAAATAAAAAAAAAAGGTTCAATCAATCAGTCAATTTCAATTTCAATATCAAAAAAGATCTTGCAAAGTTGGAATTGATTGATTGAACTTTTTAGTCCCACCCAGTCTGCCATTACCACCGCAGCCACGCCCACCCAATGGGCCACGCCCACCCAATGGGCCACGCCCACCCAATGGGCCACACCCACCCAATGGGCCACACCCACCTGGCACTCTACGATGCATAAGTGGGTTTTGGGTTGCAGTTTGGGCACCCGGTCTCTAAAAGGTTCGCCATCACTGACCTATGGACTTCAACTCCCAGAATGCTGGCTGGGGAATTCTGGGAGTTGAAGTCCACAGGTCTTAAGGGGGCCAAGGTTGAGAAACGGAGATCGAGGATGCCAAATTTCACACAAGGGTCCGAAATGTCTGGCTGCATAGTTGCCACCGAGACTCTAGTTTAGATTTGAGAAGCGAAGTCTTCTCCTCCCCCCTCCTCCGTTCTCAGCCCTTCAGGTGCCTGTGGGGGAAGCGAGGAGGGGACAGGTGTGCCTGCAACGGTCTAGCTGGCCTCGGCTTTTGCGGAAAGGCAGTTTCTCTCCGACGTTGATTGTGGTTGGCAAAGGCAAAGTGGATGAGGTTACTAAACTTCCTGTGATCAAAGGAATGTCTTTTCTTTCTTTCTTTCTTTCTTTCTTTCTTTTTCTTTCTCTCTTATCTCTGTCTCTCCTTCCTTTTCTCCATTTTTCTTTTCTTTTCTTTCTTATCTGGCTTTCCTTTCTTTCTTTCTTTCTTTCTTTCTTTCTTTCTTTCTTTCTTTCTTTCTTTTTCTTTCTCTCTTATCTCTGTCTCTCCTTCTTTTTCTCCTTTTTTCTTTTCTTTTCTTTCTTTCTTATCTGGCTCTCCTTTCCTTTCTTTCTTTCTTTCTTTCTCTATCTATCTATCTATCTATCTATCTATCTATCTATCTATCTATCTCTGTCTCTCCTTCCTTTTCTCCTTTTCTTTTCTTTTTTCTTTATCTGGATCTCCTTCTTTCCTTTCTTTTTCTTTCTCTCTCTCTCTCTCTCTCTCTCTCATCTGTCTTTCCTTCCTTTTCTCTCTCCTTTTTTCTTTTTTCTTTCTTTCTTTTTTCTTTCTTTTCCTTCTTTTGTCTTTTTCTCTTTCTTTCTTTCTCTCTCTCTCATCTCTCATCTCTCCCTCCTTCCTTTTTTCCTTTCTTTCTTTCTTATCTGGCTTTCTTTCTTTCTTTCTTTCTTTCTTTCTTTCTTTCTTTCTTTCTTTCTTTCCTTCTCTCCTTCCTTCCTTCTTTCCTCCCTCCCCTCCCCTTTCTCTCTTCCCCTCTCTCTCTTCCCCTCTCTCCTTCAATCCTCTATCAAAACCAGCTGAAATCTAACTAAGCAATAGAAAAGAACAATAGATACCCAGGGAGAATGCATTAAAAGCATAACCTTCAACACCACCTGTTCCCAAACGGGATGCAACACACTCCCTAAACCTGTGTGGACCTGGGGGAAAAGCCAGACTTTCAAGGTTTCTTTAAACAAGGTTAGGGCAGGGCCTGTTTGGATTTCAGAACAGGTCTATGAGACCCCCGTCTGATAGAAAACCATAAACTTGGAGCCAGCAATTGCACAAAACACCAGAGGCAAGCCTCAGAACATTGCAATGCCCTTTGGATGGCCCCAAGGGGGGGGTGTTTGGAGGCAGCTGGGCTGATCTTCAGAGGATACCCTTCACCCAACTGGAGTGATAAGTCGAGGACTAATGTAAATATAGCTCCTATGATTGACTTATCACTAACACTAAGCAGAAGAAACAAAGAACAAAAGCGAACGCCACATTTATATTTAGAGCAACTGCGCCCTCGTGTGGTCAGAATGCAGACTGCAAACTGACATGACAATAGGTTTCCTGGATCCAAACAAATTCCAAGGGATTTGTGCGTATTATAGCAGCCTTTTCTACTGATTCAGGGATGGAGAAAAATGCCTCTGGACATGGGCAAGAGGAGAAATCATTGCAGAGAAATGGTTAATAAAAAGCACTGCTCGTTTCAACGTGAAATCTCTCAGTATAATTAATTGTAACCCCAAATTATGTTTCTCAATTTCAGGCACTTTCAGAAGTGTGGACTTCAACCCCCAGAATTCCCCAGCCCTCGTGTGCATGCAAAAATGCACCAGCTTGAAATTCAAGTTAACAACTGAATCAAAACTGAGGATCTTTGTTAGTAATAGACCCTAGGGATTATCATTTTATATGGAGATTATACTTTGTTGATCACGCACCTATTTTTTTCTTCCTTAAAGCTTAATGAGGGTTTTATCATCCATAATAATTTACTTATCATGTATCGGAAAACCTTGACTTTTTTTTTTGAACGGTTGTTTACTCATTTCTGCTATATTCTTTTTACGTTTTCTAATTTCCATTTGTGTCTGGATATATATTTTATCTATAGAGTTCAATTAGAGCCAGTTTGGACTACTGGTGAAGGCACCAGGGGAAAAACCTGGAGAACATGAGTTCTAGTCCCGCCTTGGGCATGAAAGCCGGCTGGCTGACTTTGGACTAATCACCAGGAGACGGTGAGTTCTAGTCCTGCCTTGGGCATGAAAGTCGGATGGGTTACTTTGGGCCAATCACCAGGAGACGGTGAGTTCTAGTCTCGCCTTGGGCATGAAAGCCGGATGGGTGACTTTGGGCCAATCACCAGGAGATGGTGAGTTCTAGTCTCGCCTTGGGCATGAAAGCCGGATGGGTGACTTTGGGCCAATCACCAGCAGACGGTGAGTTCTAGTCCTGCCTTGGGCATGAAAGCCAACTTTGGGCCAGTCATTCTCTCTCAGCCCAACCCACCTCACAGTTTTAGTGTTGTGGGGAAAATAAGAGGAAGAAGGAGCATCAGATATGTTCACTGCCTTGAGTTATTTATTAACAAAAAGTCAGGATATAAGTAATAAATTAAAATTGAGAGTAAAAAAACCAAAATATCTTTCTTCAACAGACAGCCCTGGTCACCCTTGTCATTTTAAGGGTGATTTTGAGAGAGGGGGAGGCAGGGGAGCGAAAGGAATTGGTGACTTAATGCCTCGAGGCGCCAAAGGGGGTGGAGTGGGGGCAAAACCAGCCCATTTTGAGGAAGTGAAAGGAATGTGAGGTTTCAAATTGCACACAAATAGCATCTGGAATGAGAGACTCTCGCCCGCAAAAGATGCCAGCAAGCTTCGTTTCTTCGTTTTTCATCTGGACGCCTCCTGTTTTGAGAGATTCCAATTCCCATGAGGCTGAGCGATCAGCAGGAATGGGGGGGATTGACAACCGGCCTGTGGTTGAGGGGGGGGGTGTCTTGAGGGGGGGAAGAGAGAGCCAGTCAGATCCAATACACAATGACGTCATGGTGGAAGTTGCAAGAAAAACAACCACCACCTTAAATTATTCTGATTTTAATGTGAATTTTCCTGTGGATTGATTATATTGATTATATGGGTGGTTTAGAAAGATGAAATAGAAAATAAAAATGAAAAATGATACGATTTGCATCACCTGGAGAACGTCTTCGCAGCACACACAAACGCACACACACACACACACAAAGCACATCACTTCCCCCCTCCCCTTTGCTGTTTGTATGGAAACTCCCTCTGAAGATCAGCAACAGGTGGAGGAAAGCGATTCTAAAAATAACCTAACACGTTAATTATTTTCCAATTATATATGGATGCATGCATGCATGCGAAGGCAACCACCACTAGGGGGCGCTGGATGCTTGTTCAACCAGCAAGGTGTCTCCTTAGGGATGAAAAAGAGGCGGAAAAACGAACGATTTTATTCGGATTCCGGAAATAAAAATTAATACTGGGGGAAAAAAAATGACCTGCGGACCCCTTCAGACAATCGCTACTCCCCTCCCCAGCACTTCTGAAGGCTATCCTGGGTTGAGAATACGTCCCAATGTAGAAATCTAGCTTATCAGGGAAAACACTGTCATTTAGCCCGCTGTGCTAATTTTCTACTTGCGGGGGAAATGGAAACAGCAACTTGAGAACGTAAGACAACGCTACTCTCCTTAGTATAACTAGGGCAACTTGGTTTATCCCATAGGAACATTGGCTGGGGAGCCTGTCAACCTTGGAAAACGCCCCTTTTGGTGTCCGGCAGGTAATTTGCACCGTTTCTCAACTTTAGCAACTTTTTAAGACGTCTGGACTTCAACTCCCAGCATCCCCCAGACAGCCGTGCTTCGGACGTCACTCAAAGAACAGTTGCAAGTCGAGGACCACCCGTATAATGCCCTTTAACTGGTGCAAGCACGGTCGCGGAAAGCCACGATCGAGCATGGCTTAGCATCCAAACCCAGTCAATGGCCCTTTATTCCACTATGAACTAAGAACTCCTGGAACTAAGGAGAAACTTCCTGACACTTAGAACAATTAACCAGTGGAACTACCTGCCTCCAGAAGCGGTGAATGCTCCAACACTGGAAGTTTTTAAGAAGAGACTGGACAGCCCTTTGTCTGAAATGGGATAGTGCAGTGATGGCGAACCTTTTAGAGACCGAGTACCCAAACTGCAACCCCAAACCACTTATGCATTGTTGGGTGCCGGGTGGGTGTGGCTCATTGGCTGGGTGTCGCCCATTGGGTGGGGTGGCTACAGTGGTAACGGCAGACTGGGTGGGACTAAAAAGTTCAATTACAACTTTGCAAGATCTTTTTTTTTCCCCTGTGAGAAGTGAGAAGTTGAAATTCATTGATTGATTGAACCTTTTTTTTTTTTGCACATGGCAGCGGAGGCCTAAAGCGAAAAGGTTTTATAAAACCCAGCTGAAGGCCTAGGACTGGGGCTATGGTGCGCGTGCCCACAGAGAGGGCTCTGAGTGCCACCTCTGGCACCCGTGCCATAGGTTCACCACCACTGGCATAAGGTTTCCTGCCTGAGCAGGCGGTTGGACTAGATGACCTCCAAGGTCCCTTCCAACTTCATTTTTATTATTAAATACGAACCTCAGTCAATTGGACATTCAAATTGACTGGCGCTGATGGTTGACGCGGGTTGCTACCAGCATCCTAGGTGTCAACCAGGTTACTATTATTATCATTATCATCATTATTATTATTATTAAACGCAAGCGGAAGAAAGAAACCACCTCTGCCACACCCCCTTGCATATAAACCCAGCTTGTGCCAGGGCACCCCGAATGATGGCCAGTTAAGGGAAATCCGGGAAGGGAGGGGGAAAAAAGGGACATTTAAACAGGTGGTTTTCAACGCCTGCACACACCGGGGGGGAAGAAGGCGGGGGTGACCCGGGGGGGGGGAGGCAGCGGTCTCCGCGTCCCGCAACCGGGCACCCCATCCCGGTCTACCCCCCCCATACACACACACACCCCCGATAAAGGCAAGGTGGCTCAAACGCCGCGATCGGGGCGGCTTCCACGCAGGACCCGCACACCCACCCCTCTCGGCGGCCAAGCTGGACTGGCGCTGCTCCGCGGAAGGGGAGTGGGCATATATACGCCCAGAGGGGGGCGTGGGGCGTGGCGCGGGAGGGGGCGTGCCCGCCGCCGCGCCCCGCCTCCCGCGGAGGAGGGGGACCTGAGGCGCGTGGGGGGGTGAGCTGCTCGCGACGGGACCGCGGCAGAAGCAGAAGCGGCGGCAGCCCAGCTGGGAAGCAGCAGCAGCAGCCAGTCCGGAGGCTCCGAGGCGAAGTCGCGGCACAGCCCAGCCCAGCCCAGCCCAGCGTCGGACCCCAGCGGCCGCGGAGGACCCGCCAGCGCTGCTCGCCCTCTCCCCCGCCCCATGGGCGCCTCGCGGCGGCCGTGCGCCTGGGCGAGCCTCCTCTGGGGCTGCCTCTCCGGTGAGTGGGGGGGGCGAAGGGAAGGGAAGGGAGGGGAGGGGAGGGGGGGGTCTTGGCCAGGCCGTCCCTTCTCTGGACTCCCCCGGCCGCCCCGGCTCGCCTTTGCCCGCTGCCCCGAAATGGCCGGCCGAAGTTTTTCCTCGGCCTCCCCCGTCCGCTCCCCTCCCGCCTTCCCCGCCCCGGCCAAGATGGCCGAGGGCCCAAGAACCTGTTTCCCTGGCCGGCCGCCCTGGGCTGGGCTGGGCTGGGCGAAGCGGGCGGCAGGCAGGCAGGCAGCGGCGGGCAGGAGGCGCCGCCCTTCGCGGCTCTCGCTCACCTGGCTGGGCGCTCCGCAGCTGCCAGGATCTCCGCGCCCCGGGAGAGGCGAGACCCGGAGCCCCCTCCCCTGCCTCCCTTCCTCGGGTTCGCCTCTTCGAGGCGAACCCGAGGAAGGGAGGCAGGGGAGGGGGCTCCGGGTCTCGCCTCTCCCGGGGAGCGGAGATCCTGGCATCTTCCTTTGGGATCGCTTTGCGCACCTTTCCCGAAGGAGCCTGCGAAGTTCCCGCCTTCGCTGCCTTTGCCGAGCGGCGCCAAAAGGGGGAGGGCGGGGGGGGGAAATCCTGCTTCCTCAGGCAGGATCGGGAGGAGGACGGAGGGGATCCCTTCCCCGTTTCTCCCCCCCCCCCAGCGCGCGGTCTTCGTTTTCCATTGGGATGCGTTTTGATCGCGATTGTTGAAAAGATGGTAATGGATCCGGTCCCTAAGATCCATTCGTTTCAGATTGGATCCCTGACACAAGCCAGGGTCTGCCAGTGGGGCGCCTAAAATCCATTCATTTCAGACAGGATCCCTGGCACTTACAAGCCAGGATTTCCAGTGGGGTAGCTAAAACCTATTCATTTCAGACTGGATCCCTGGCACTTACAAGCCAGGATCTCCCAGTGGGGTGCCTAAAATCCATTCATTTCAGATTGGATCCCTGACACAAGCCAGGATTTCCCAGTGGGGCAGCTAAAATCCATTCATTTCAGATAGGATCCCTGGCACTTACAAGCCAGGATCTCCCAGTGGGGTGCCTAAAATCCATTCATTTCAGATTGGATCCCTGACACAAGCCAGGATTTCCCAGTGNGTGACTTTGGGCCAATCATCAGGAGACGGTGAGTTCTAGTCCCGCCTTGGGCATGAAAGCCGGCTGGGTGACTTTGGGCCAATCACCAGGAGACGGTGAGTTCTAATCCCGCCTTGGGCATGAAAGCCGGCTGAGTGACTTTGGGCCAATCACCAGGAGACGGTGAGTTCTAATCCCGCCTTGGGCATGAAAGCCGACTGGGTGACTTTGGGCCAATCACCAGCAGACGGTGAGTTCTAGTCCTGCCTTGGGCATGAAAGCCAACTTTGGGCCAGTCATTCTCTCTCAGCCCAATCCACCTCACAGTTTTAGTGTTGTGGGGAAAATAAGAGGAAGAAGGAGCATCAGATATGTTCACTGCCTTGAGTTATTTATTAACAAAACATCAGGATATAAATAATAAATTAAAATTGAGAGTGAAAAAAACAAAAGAATATCTTTCTTCAACGGACAGCCCTGGTCACCCTTGTCATTTTAAGGGTGATTTTGAGAGAGGCGGAGGCAGGGGAGCGAAAGGAATTGGTGACTTAATGCCTCGAGGCGCCAAAGGGGGTTGGCAGGGGTAAAACCAGCCCATTTTGAGGAAGTGAAAGGAATGTGAGGTTTCAAATTGCACACAAATAGCATCTGGAATGAGAGACTCTCGCCCACAAAAGATGCCAGCAAGCTTCGTTTCTTCGTTTTTCATCTGGACGCCTCCTGTTTTGAGAGATTCCAATTCCCATGAGGCTGAGCGATCAGCAGGAATGGGGGGGATTGACAACCGGCCTGTGGTTGAGGGGGGGGGGTGTCTTGAGGGGGGGAAGAGAGAGCCAGTCAGATCCAATACACAATGACGTCATGGTGGAAGTTGCAAGAAAAACAACAACCACCTTAAATTATTCTGATTTTAATGTGAATTTTCCTGTGGATTGATTATATTGATTATATGGGTGGTTTAGAAAGATGAAATAGAAAATAAAAATGAAAAATGATACGATTTGCATCACCTGGAGAACGTCTTCGCAGCACACACACACACACACACACAGCACATCACTTCCCCCCTCCCCTTTGCTGTTTGTATGGAAACTCCCTCTGAAGATCAGCAACAGGTGGAGGAAAGCGATTCTAAAAATAACCTAACACGTTAATTATTTTGCAATTATACATGGATGCATGCATGCATGCGAAGGCAACCACCACTAGGGGGCGCTGGATGCTTGTTCAACCAGCAAGGTGTCTCCTTAGGGATGAAAAAGAGGCGGAAAAACGAACGATTTTATTCGGATTCCGGAAATAAAAATTAATACTGGGGGAAAAAAAATGACCTGCGGACCCCTTCAGACAATCGCTACTCCCCTCCCCAGCACTTCTGAAGGCTATCCTGGGTTGAGAATACGTCCCAATGTAGAAATCTAGCTTATCAGGGAAAACACTGTCATTTAGCCTGCTGTGCTAATTTTCTACTTGCGGGGGAAATGGAAACAGCAACTTGAGAACGTAAGACAACGCTACTCTCCTTAGTATAACTAGGGCAACTTGGTTTATCCCATAGGAACATTGGCTGGGGAGCCTGTCAACCTTGGAAAACGCCCTTTTGGTGTCCGGCAGGTAAGTTTTGCACCGTTTCTCAACTTTAGCAACTTTTTAAGACGTCTGGACTTCAACTCCCAGCATCCCCCAGACAGCCGTGCTTCGGACGTCACTCAAAGAACAGTGGCAAGTCGAGGACCACCCATATAATGCCCTTTAACTGGTGCAAGCACAGTCGCGGAAAGCCACGATCGAGCATGGCTTAGCATCCAAACCCAGTCAATGGCCCTTTATTCCACTATGAACTAAGAACTCCTGGAACTAAGGAGAAACTTCCTGACACTTAGAACAATTAACCAGTGGAACAACCTGCCTCCAGAAGCGGTGAATGCTCCAACACTGGAAGTTTGGAAGAAGAGACTGGACAGCCATTTGTCCGAAATGATATAGGGTTTCCTGCCTGAGCAGGGGGTTGGACTAGATGTCCTCCAAGGTCCCTTCCAACTTCATTTTTATTATTAAATACGAACCTCAGTCAATTGGACATTCAAATTGACTGGCGCTGATGGTTGACACGGGTTGCTACCAGCATCCTAGGTGTCAACCAGGTTACTATTATCATTATCATTATTATTAAACGCAAGCGGAAGAAAGAAACCACCTCTGCCACACCCCCTTGCATATAAACCCGGCTTGTGCCAGGGCACCCCGAATGATGGCCAGTTAAGGGAAATCCGGGAAGGGAGGGAGGAAAAAAGAGACATTTAAACAGGTGGTTTTCAACGCCTGCACACACCGGGGGGGGAAGAAGGCGGGGGTGACCCGGGGGGGGGAGGCAGCGGTCTCCGCGTCCCGCAACCGGGCACCCCATCCCGGTCTACCCCCCCCCATACACACACACACCCCCGATAAAGGCAAGGTGGCTCAAACGCCGCGATCGGGGCGGCTTCCACGCAGGACCCGCACACCCACCCCTCTCGGCGGCCAAGCTGGACTGGCGCTGCTCCGCGGAAGGGGAGTGGGCATATATACGCCCAGAGGGGGGCGTGGGGCGTGGCGCGGGAGGGGGCGTGCCCGCCGCCGCGCCCCGCCTCCCGCGGAGGAGGGGGACCTGAGGCGGGGGGGGTGAGCTGCTCGCGACGGGACCGCGGCAGAAGCAGAAGCGGCGGCAGCCCAGCTGGGAAGCAGCAGCAGCAGCCAGTCCGGAGGCTCCGAGGCGAAGTCGCGGCACAGCACAGCCCAGCGTCGGACCCCACCGGCCGCGGAGGACCCGCCAGCGCTGCTCGCCCTCTCCCCCGCCCCATGGGCGCCTCGCGGCGGCCGTGCGCCTGGGCGAGCCTCCTCTGGGGCTGCCTCTCCGGTGAGTGGGGGGGGGGCGAAGGGAAGGGAGGGGAGGGGAGGGGGGGGTCTTAGCCAGGCCGTCCCTTCTCTGGACTCCCCCGGCCGCCCCGGCTCGCCTTTGCCCGCTGCCCCGAAATGGCCGGCCGAAGTTTTTCCTCGGCCTCCCCCGTCCGCTCCCCTCCCGCCTTCCCCGCCCCGGCCAAGATGGCCGAGGGCCCAAGAACCTGTTTCCCTGGCCGGCCGCCCTGGGCTGGGCTGGGCTGGGCTGGTGGGCTGGGCGAAGCGGGCGGCAGGCAGGCAGGCAGCGGCGGGCAGGAGGCGCCGCCCTTCGCGGCTCTGGCTCACCTGGCTGGGCGCTCCGCAGCTGCCAGGATCGCCTCTCCCGGGGAGCGGAGATCCTGGCATCTTCCTTTGGGATCGCTTTGCGCACCTTTCCCCAGGGAGCCTGCGAAGTTCCCGCCCTCGCTGCCTTTGCCGAGCGGCGCCAAAAGGGGGAGGGCGGGGGGGGGAATCCTGCTTCCTCAGGCATAGATAGGATCGGGAGGAGGACGGAGGGGATCCCTTCCCCGTTTCCCCCCCCCCCCCGCGCGCGCGGTCTTCGTTTTCCATTGGGATGCGTTTTGATCGCGATTGTTGAAAAGATGGTAATGGATCAGGTCCCTAAGATCCGTTCGTTTCAGATTGGATCCCTGACACAAGCCAGGGTCTGCCAGTGGGGCGCCTAAAATCCATTCATTTCAGACAGGATCCCTGGCACTTACAAGCCAGGATTTCCAGTGGGGTAGCTAAAACCTATTCATTTCAGACTGGATCCCTGACACAAGCCAAGATCTCCCAGTGGGGTGCCTAAAATCCATTCATTTCAGATTGGATCCCTGACACAAGCCAGGATTTCCCAGTGGGGCAGCTAAAATCCATTCATTTCAGATAGGATCCCTGGCACTTACAAGCCAGGATCTCCCAGTGGGGTGCCTAAAATCCATTCATTTCAGATTGGATCCCTGACACAAGCCAGGATTTCCCAGTGGGGCAGCTAAAATCCATTCATTTCAGATAGGATCCCTGGCACTTACAAGCCAGGATCTCCCAGTGGGGTGCCTAAAATCCATTCATTTCAGATTGGATCCCTGACACAAGCCACAATCTCCCAGTGGGGCGCCTAAAATCCACTCATTTCAGACTGGATCCCTGGCCCTTAAAAGCCAGGATCTCCCAGTGGGGCGCCTAAAATCCATTCATTTCTCAAAAGCCCCCCCCCCAAGATTCCGTCCTATATATTTTTCTCCTTCCTTCTCCCCCCCCCCAGCTTAAACGATTAGGGGCTCCTCCTGTCTTGCCCAGGTTTTATTCCTCCCCAACCAGCATTTATTCCATGCACACACACAGGCACAGGCATCTCTAGTTCGGCTGTGTGGCTTACGGTGGTTGTGTTTCCAGCCCGCGAGGAGGTTTGCACACTTCTGCACACTTCTGCCTTGTGGGGTTGGTGATGAAAAGGCCGCCTGGATCCCCCGTTGTGTTTCTCAGCCCCTGGACTAAGTAGTTGCTAAGCTGCTTGCTCTTGCGTCTGTCTCGGCAGGAGAGGAAGATGCCATTGCTAAGCCCACCGGCTGCCGCTCGCTCCAGCTTTCGAATTCAGGCCTTCTGGGTCAACCCAGCCCCGGGGGCTCTGTTCACACCACCTGCTAAACCCCGTTTAGGTGGGCTTGCGTCGATGGGGCCATGGGTATGGTGGGAAATCCGTCCTCCCGTTATAGGTTGTACGAGCATAGCAATTGCCTTCTATTAACCCAGGTTTAGCAGCTAGCCACTGTTAGTTATTCAAACCAGGGCTCCTTGGCCAGGGATGGGGATCAAAAGGAATCTGGTCCCACCTTTTCAGATGAAGATATTTTATTAAAAGGTAGAAGCCTTGGCGAGCTGGGGCGCTCTTCCTGGGTGTGTCCCAAAGGTGCTTTTTTCAAAAGGCAAGTAGGTGCACTTTGTGTTTTTTTTCTTGAAGACCTTTCGCTTCTCATCTTCTTCAGTTCTGATGTCAGAAGTTCCGTCAGAACTGAAGAAGCTTCCCGGATGAGGAGCGAAAGGTCTTCAAGGAAAAAGTCCACTTGCCTTTTGGAAAAAGCACCTTTGGGACCACCGTGAACCTGGATGACTTGAGAATCTCCCTAGATTTTCTTGGTCTATCTCAGTGTTTCTCAACCTTGACAATTTTAAGGCATGTGGACTTCAACTCCCAGAATTCCACAGCCAGCATTGCTGGCTGTGGAATTCTGGGAGTTGAAGTCCACATGCCTTAAAATTGTCAAGGTTGAGAAACACTGCTCTATCTGATGCCTAATAAAAGCTTCTGCCTTTTAACAAAATGCTGTCGTTTGAAAAGGTGCTAGCAGACACACACACACACACACACGACTTTTGGCTATTATAGATTAATATAGCTGATTTGCTAAGGTGTTAAACAGACCTAGCTCTTGCAGAAAGTCCTTGCTGTCTGGGGAATTCTGGGAGTTGAAGTCCACGCATCTTTGAGCAGCTAAGGTTGACAAGCATCCTTTTGGATGTTTAAAACACAAAAGTGGTGACAAGAAAGGTGTGTTTCTTCACCTGATGCTCTGTAGAGAGTGGAATGATCAGGATACCCCATCACATTTATCTGCCACGTGACTGTACAGTATACTGCATTTCTGAACAACTCGGTTGTCTCTCATTAAATCAAAGATGGATAGGTGCCCTGATGCTTAATAGGATGTGTGAATTCAGCTAGTTGAGTTCCCACATTACCCTGCACTATGTGGTGAGTTTCTTTGGGCCTTAGCACGTTGTGTGAATGCAGCCAATTTGTGGCTTGTTTAATACTCCATGTTTTAAGTAATCCATGGCTCAGGGCAGTGGGTAAATCATATTCCTAACTTATTTAAAACAACTTCAGACCATTCTCTTTCCCTTTTTCCTCCCTCCTTCCTTCCTTCCATCCTTCCCCTCACCCTCCCTTCTTCCTTCCTTCCTCTTGCTCTTTCCCTTCTTCCGCCCTCCCTCATTCTCCTTCCACTCACCCTTTCTCCCTTCTTCCTTTCTCGCTCTTTCCCTCCTTCCCTCCCTCCTTTCCTTCCTTTCTTTTCTTTCTTTCTTTCTTTCTTTCTTTCTTTTCCTTCCCCTTCCTTCCTTCCTTCCTCCCTTCCTTTCTCTTTCTCTCTCTCCCTCTCCCTCCCTCCCTGTATCCTAAACTAATAGGTTGAATCAGATGGTCTCAAAGATCCCTTCCAATATTTCCTTCTATGATTAAACGCTGTCCTGTTTTCTGCAGAACCTTCATCCATTTCCCACCATGCCCTAGCAGAAAATTCTGGGGTGCTTTCTCGGATGTTGAAATGCAGTGTGTCTGAAAGGTGCAAGATTCGGATCCTTAGCTTCAAGACATCGCCCCATACCTCCTCTGTGGGAAAAACGGGTCAGGGAAGCCAAAATTACTTCCCATGGGTGACCGTTAGGAGAGAGGATGAGATTTGGGGATGGTCTTTTCTTAGGGGAAAAAAAAAATCAAAGACAATATTTCCCAACCTTGGGAACTTGAAGACTGGTGGACTTCCAACTCCCAGAATTCCCCAGCCAGCACACCTGTCTTCAAGTTGCCAAGGTTGAGAAATTCTGTTCTAAACACTAATCTTAATTTCCTTGCAGCCTTTTGAAAGGAGTTAATTCCAGGAACATTCCCTTCTCATATTGTTGCAAGTCTACATAGCTGAGTTGCTGATTTTCCTTAAAAGCTGGCATTTGTGTTATGTGTGGAATTTGTTTTTCTGGAAAGAAACACTTATTTTGGCCTAGCCCACCCATCACGCTGAGCCCTAAGGTCTCTGGTTCCCCCTTAGCAAGAGCCCAGGTATCATGGTCTATAAACTATGGCTTATGGTTAGGCGTTGTGTGCCAACTCTGCTGGTTGCTACTAGTTTGCACTTTCTTTTTGTGATTTTTTGCTGAAGTCCAGTTGCATCACTGTGTTTTTTTAGGAAGTGCCTTAGGCTGGATGGATTTAATTCACTAAGGAAACTTGGAATTGCTAATTAAAACAATTGGACATGTTAATCTGTTTGTTTTGCATTCCGGCCCGTTGTAGTAGTTCAGAAACCGGATATATACATGTATATATACACATGCATTTAGTGGTGCATGCTGCCTTATCAAAATCAGAAGCAGAATTTTTAAAACCTGCCTTCCGAAATAAACTTCAACTACATGGAATTGGAATCTGCTTTGTGAGTTTTAGTAGTTAGATTTTACATGTTTTCAGGGTTTGGTTTATGAGGAAGGGAGGGAGGGAGGGAGAGAGAAAAGAATAGGAAGGAAAGGAAGGAGGAGGAAAAGGGAAGGAACGAAAGAGGAAGGAGAAGGGAGAGAAAGGGGAAGGAAGAGAGGAAGGAAGGGTGAGAGAAAGAGGGAGAGAGAAGGAAAAAAGAATAGGAAGGAAAGGAGGAGGAAAAGGGAAGGAACGAAAGAGGAAGGAGAAGGGAGAGAAAGGGGAAGGAAGAGAGGAAGGAAGGGTGAGAGAAAGAGGGAGAGAGAAGGAAAAAAGAATAGGAAGGAAAGGAAGGAGGAGGGAAAGGGAAGGAAGGAAAGAGGAAGGAGAAGGGAGAGAAAGGGGAAGGAAGAGAGGAAGGAAGGGTGAGAGAAAGAGGGCGAGAGAAGGAAGAAAGAATAGGAAGGAAGGGAAGGGAGAGAGGGAAGGAAGGAAGATAGGTAGGTTACCTGCAGGAATTCAAACAGGTGACTTTAGATTATTCAGAAGCAGTGTCTTTTTCCCCTTAATAGTCGAGCAAGTTCCACAGCGCAGCTGCGAGGGTTTCTTACTACCTGTGATGTAACATAATTCCCAACTTCTGGAAATGCAGGGGTTCTAGGCAAAGCCGAGGCCCTATGCTCCCACAAGGTTGAGCGAAGGAATTCCCCTTCGGTTCCCATCTAACAGCCAGTAACCTGAGTGGGACGTTTCTCCTTGACCATCTTCAATTCTCCCATCCACCCCCTCGCAAAGCCCTAGGATGGAAACGCTCTTTTCCATGGAAAGAAATTAAATTTGGGAGGGAGTGCAAGGTGAGACCTACCTGTTTGGCATTTGCGAGCAGCGGTATCATTATGGGATATCCTGTGCAGGCACCCTCTCTACGCCTTTTCCTTCTGGCGGAGATAATTGTGGGGTTACAAGCGTGGCTCTCCAGAAAGAGAGGCGCGTTGTTTGGAACGCTCATCCGGCTTTGGACCTTCCCTGAGACACAAGGAAGGGTTGCAGGATGCCCACGGGCTGCCCACTTTGCAGGGAGGGTTTTTTTTTTCCTTCCCCCCACTTGTTTACTTTGGAAATTTGGAGAGCTGTGGTTTATTTCCTGTGGCTCAGAGATAATGGCTATTATCCTTCCATTGGCCCAGCCCTTGGGGAGAGCATTAACTTTGGCTGTGTCTTGGCGTAAGTCACTGATGATGGACGTTGGCATCTAACTATTTAAAACCTTTGCTGTTGTTGTTAGTTGCGAAGTCGTGTCCAACCCATCGCGACCCCCTCCAGGCCTTCCTGTCCTCTACCATCTTCTGGAGTCCATTGAAGCTCACGCCTACTGCTTCAGTGACTCCATCCAGCCACCTCATTCTCTGTCGTCCCCTCCTTCTGTTGCCCTCCATCTTTCCCAGCCTTAGGCTCTTCTCCAGGGAGTCCTTCCTTCTCATTAGGTGGCCAAAGTACTTGAGTTTCAGCTTCAGGATCTGGCCTTCTAAAGAGCAGTCGGGGTTGATCTCCTCTAGGACTGACCGGTTTGATCGCCTTGCAGTCCAGGACACTCGCAGGAGTCTTCTCCAGCACCATAGTTCAAAGGCCTCAATTCTTTGGCGCTCTGCCTTTTTTATGGTCCAACTTTCACAGCCATACATTGCAACTGGGAAAACCATGGCCTTGACTATGCGTACTTTTGTTGGCAGACTGTCCATGGGGGTTTTCATGGCGAAGATACTGGAGTGGGTTGCCATTTTCCTTCTCCAGTGGATCAACCTTTTGTCAGAACTCTCTGCTATGACCTGTCCGTCTTGGGTGGCCCTGCACAGCATAGCTCATAGCTTCATTGAGTTACGCAAGCCCCTTCGCCACAACAAGACAGTAATCCATGAACGGGGAAACCTTCGCTACCAGATGTGAGCGTTTTGTCGGTGTGCCTATTTTTGTATGACTTTATTTTATTTCTTTTGAGTACAGTCAGTCCTACCGACGTACGACCACAGCTGAGCCCAAAGCTGATGTTGCTAAGTGAGACATTGGTTAAGGGAGTTTTGCGCCATTTGGCCACCTTTCTTGCCACAGTTGCTCAGTGATTATTCGCTGAAGTTGATAAGTCAGTAATCCGGTTGTGACGTGAATCTGGCTTCCCCCCCAGGGGATCCCATGACCACAGGACACGGCGACCGTCATAAAGAGGAACCGGTGGCCGAGCATTCCAAATGTTGTGGGGGTTGTAAGTGTGAAAAAAGGTCATAAAGTCCCCTTTTTTCAATGCCATTGTAACTTTGAACCATTACCTAATAAACTCTTGTAAGTCGAGACTACCTATATCAGGGGTCGTCCAACGGGTCATCTTTAAGACTTGTGGACTTCAACTCCCAGAATTCCTCAGCCAGCTCGTCTCTTCCTGTTGAAATTTAAAATTGGCTCCTCTCTCAAAAAGGAAACAGCCTCTTAAAAAAGTTAATCTTTTTTTAAATATCCCTTTGAAATCAGTTAGGACACAAGGGTCGAGAAATGTACTCTGTGCATGCTCGGAGGTGCTATTAAAAAGGACTAGGGGTAACATGATAGCAGGATTCTAATGTTTGAGGGGCTGCCCCAAAGAAGAGGGAGTCAAGCTATTCTCCAAAGCACCCAAAGGCAGGATAAGAAGCAACGGGTGGAAACTAACCAAAGAGAGAAGCAACCTGGAACTAAGGAGAAACTTCCTGACAGTTAAAACAATTAACTAATGGAACAACCTGCCTCCAGAAGTTGTGGGTGCTCCATCACTAGAGGCTTTTAAGAAAAAACTGGACAGCCACTTGTCTGAAATGGTATTGGGTTTCCTGCCTGAGCAAGGGGTTGGACTAGAAGACCTCCAAGGTCCCTTCCAACTCTTGTTGTTCTAATTTCAAGGAAGTAATCTTGGTAACCAGTCTATCTGGCAAATAAGCAATTTATTATCTTTTCTTTGAAAACTCTTCTACTGCTGGAGAGCTTTGTCAGGCAGATCACACTTCTAAATCCTTCCTTTGCCCTTTAAACTGCTTTTAAGGGTTAATTGTGTGGGTGAGGAATTTTGTTGTTTGCCACATTTTGTGCGCCCTTGTAGTTCTCTCTCTCTCTCTGAACTGCGGGGAAATAACCAAATTCGGGTAGTTTATGAACTTTTCAAGGCTGCCCTGACAAGGACCTTTATTCCCTCCTTCCATGAATAGTAATTTTGTGAAACAAAGCACAAAGATAGCTGTGGTGTTGCAGGAACCAACAATCTCTTTTTTTTTTTTGAACTCAGAAAAACAAAAAACAAAACCCCACCACAAAAGTTTTTTGAAAGTCATCAGTGGGCAGACAGAAAAACCTCAAATATTTAATTTCTGGACCTTCTCCTTTGCAGCTTCCTACTCCTTCTTTTCTTGCTCAGAGTCACGCTCCTAACAGAAATACTATCCAAACTCTACATTTCAGATTTGCTAGCTTAATCAGCCATAAGGCAAACTTTTAAAACAGAAAAAGCTGAATTAACGAGAGTCCCCGGCTAGGGGCTTGCTTCTTTTTGTGCAAGGTGAGAACAAGCGCATGGTGTGTACTCAGCGTGCATAACTTTGCAACGTCTCCAAGGTGCACGGATTTTGTGCAAATAAAGCTCGGTGCTGGCTGTCTAGTAAATTTTACAAGCTATTCACCAGCTCCCCCATTCCCAAGTAGTAAAAGAAGTTTATTAATAGCCTTTTTTAAAACAAAAAACAAAAAAAAAAACACCCCAGTTTCCCTGGCAGTCCATTGTCCCTAGAGGAGTTCTCGGTGTCAGCTCACTTGAAACTCTACAGAAAAAGATGGTGACATTTTCTGGATTTCTTCTTTCTCAAAGGGAAACTTTTGACTTTCCTGCAAAAAAAAACTCTTGGAGATGACTCTGAATGGCAGGCTTCAAAATAACTTGGGATACCCTCCATGTTTTGTGCTTCTTGCAACGTCTCTCGCCTGGGGTGTAAGTTGGACTCAACCAGTGAAGGAGTACCCTTAAAATTTAAAAACCAGTCCATGCTCTTCCCCTTTCAAAATGAACATCAGACAGGGCACTTCCTTCATGACTTCCATTACCCTCTTCTCCAGCCTATTTGAGAAGAACCCCCTCCCCCTTGTTAAAGTAAACTATTTGAAAGGGAGGGGGGTGCTTAAATCTTCCTCGGAGGATAAATATAGTCAAACTGTCTGCATTCCAGGCTGGGGTCTCTTCTATTAATGGTGAATGCCTGTGCGGGAATGGGGCAGCAGTATATATATATAAGTATATATATATACTTGAACAGGACTGATAAATCTCTTTCCTTGACCCCCACTCTTCCTGCATAGTTCTTCTCCCCCCCCCTTCCCAGCAAATGTGGTGGGATATATGTGCTTATTTCCAAATCTGTCTGAATGCATGTCTCCCACCCCCCTCCCCAGCTCTGCCGCTGCCTGGAAGCCAGGATCCATCATTAGCATAAGAAAAGCTGTCTGCAAGCCACTGCCAGGGTTGAGTTAACCCTATATATAAAGCTCCCTGGCAAAGCTTTGAGAGGGGGGGGGTGTCTGTTGGACTGTGAGAAACTCAAGGACACTCTCAAGAGATTTTATTTATTTACCAATATGGGACATACCGGTAGTCCTTATGACTTACGACCACAGTTTCTACTGCTAAGTGAGACAGAGTCAGCATATTTGGCCCGCAACAATCTGGGTCCTTATTTTACCGACCTCGGAAGGACGGAAGGTTGAGTCAACCTTGAGCCGGTCAGGATCGAACTGCAGGCAGTGGGCAGAGTCAGCCTGCAATACTGCATTCTAACCACTGTGTCACCAGGCATGCTGGCTGAGGAATTCTGGGAGTTGAAGTCCGCAAGTCATGAAGGGGCCATAGTTCCCCCATGTTGGCTCAGGAATTCTGGGAGTTGAAGTCCGCAAATCATGAAGGGGCCATCGTTCCCCCATGCTGGCTCAGGAATTCTGGGAGTTGAAGTCCATAAGTCATGAAGGGGCCATAGTTCCCCCATGCTGGCTGAGGAATTCTGGGAGTTGAAGTCCACAAGTCATAAAAGGGCCAAGTTTGAAGACCCCTGGATTAATGGATATCCTGGATGCAATCCTGCCTTCGGCAGGGGGCTGGACTAGAAGACCTCCACGGTCCCTTCCAGCCCTGTGATTCTTTGATTTATTTCTGTTGCTAAGCGAGGCAGTTCAGTTTGTCGCGCCTGATTTTAAGACCTTTCTTGCTACGGTTATTAAGGGAGCCAGTGCCATCGTTAAGCGAACCACACGGTCGTTAAGCGAATCTGCCTTCCCCCATTGACTTGGCTCGTCGGAAGCCGGCTGCCAAAGGGCAATCATGTGATCTTGGTATGCTGCAACCGTGGCACATACAAGCCGGTTGTCCAGCGTCCAAATTTGGATCAAATGACCGTGAAGATACCGCGACGGCCGTAACTGCGAGGATCGGACATACGGCTCGTTTTTTTTTTCAGTGCTGTTGTTGTAGCTTCAGACGGTCAGTAAACGAATGGTTTTAAGTTGGGGACTCCCTGTAGATGAACACCGAAAACAAAGCAAGCGACAGCCTGGCGAGAAAGCGATGTGCGATTCCTTTGGCAACGGGGAATTCTTTCGGATTTGTGCTCTGACAAGTGAGTTACATCAATTTTGTCATCGCCGCTTTCTTCTTCCCATCGCCATGGTAACCGGGAACCTCTTCTTGGTCTTTTCCTTTCCCGAGTCTCTCACTCTTTCGCTCAACGCCAGGTGTGCGACTGTCTCCAAATTTTAAGAAATTTATGGAGGCATCGTTAAAAAAAAAAAAAAAGCCAGAAACTCTTTTTAACACGGATATGGAAGCGTTACGTTGTCTCTCGTCTCTTATGCTGGCTGGGGAATTCTGGGAGTTGAAGTCCACAGGTGTTCAAGTGGCCAAGATTGGATACCCCTGATCTACATGTTTGTTTGTTTGTTTGTTTTTTAGTAGCATCCTGAGATCCGGAAAGGCAGACCCTGTGCCAAAAAACAGGCATTTAGAAGCGAAAAAATTATGTTTTGCGTAATTAGACAACTGGATGGATCTGTGATAGATTTTGCGGGGGTCCTACTCCAGAAAGTGGATTGGACAGGACATCATTTAAATTTGATTTTAATTTAATTTTTAATAGTTTTTTTTAAAAAAGAGACTGGACAGTCATTTGTCCAGAACGGTATAGGGCAGTCATAAAAGAGCCAAGGTTGCCTAACCCCTGGTATAGGGTCTCCTGCTGGAGCAAGGGGTTAAACTAGATGACCTCGAAGGTCCCTTCCAACTCTTGTTATTCTTTTCTTCCTGTTAATTGCTTACATCCATTAACAGGATTATGATCTGGTCTTTTTAAGAATTAAGTGGCATTTTCTGAAGAGGCCCCACCCAAGCTTAGTGAGGGCAGCAGAAGTCCTTGGAATTTAGTCTTTAGTTTTTCCCTGGAAAAACTGAATATTGAAATTCTTCTCAAACACTCACATTGAGTGGGAAGAGAGAGAGAGAGAGAGAGAGAGGGATATAAATATCAAGGAAGCAATATTTGTATAGATGCCTAAAAGGGATGCCAAAGTGGTAATTGCCTGATTTTTTTTCTTTTATGCCCTTGCACAAATGTTGCTCCACTAAACCTTACAGGTAATCCTCAACCTGCGATTATTTGAAGCTACAACAACACACACACCCTCCCCAAAGCTTACAATCCCAATTTTGAAGTTATAATGACTGCATGGACGCACGGACACACAACAGACCCGGTGGACACGCGATTCCATTTTGGATACTTAGCAACTCACCATGAGGGCCATTTATACACTTCCTGTCAAGCAGGAGAAATCAGAAAACCCAGACAGTTCAAAGGAACGCAGGCAGTCCTCGACTTACGACCCTAATTGAGCCGAGAATTTCTGTTGCGAAGCCAGACATTTGTTAAGCGGACTTTGCCCCAATATCGCAGCCTTTCTCGCCACAGTTAAATTAGCTAAATTGGTCGCGCAATTGTTAAGTGAATCGCTGAAGTTGATTTAGTTAGTGACCCGGTTGTTAAGTGAATCCCCCATGGACTTTGCTTGTCAGAAGGTCAAGCAAAGTCCAATGGTCGTAAATACGAACCAGTTGCCAAGCGTACGAATTTTGATCAGTGGGGAGGCTGCCACGGTCGTAAGTGTAAAAAACGCTCACCAGTTGCTTTTTTTCCTAGTGCCATTGTAACTTTGAACGGTCACTAAATGAACTGTTGTAAGTCAAGGACTACCTGTAAATAGGTTTATTGTGAAAGAATCTGAGCTACTAATGAGGTCAAAGCAAATTGGCGGTAGATAAAATTCAAGGTGGGCTTGACTTAGATCTCTTGGCGCGTAGGGATTCAAGACTAATGACGCATTTGATCCCCCCATCCATCAGACTCAGCCTGCTCATTATCCACAGTTCCCATGGTCACATGACTCTAAGAGTTAAAATTTTTTTTGCCAATTTCCGGAATATTTTGTTTTCCAATGAAAATGCTCACTGGGTACCAGGGATTCATTTAACAACCCTCCTGTTCCCTTAACCACCATCATGTTTGCTTAACAACCGCCATCAAAAAAAATGCGGAAAAATTGGGCGATGCCTTGACTTCCCACAACAGTGATTTGCTGCCATAATTCTGGGCTCAGTTACCATCGTAAATTCAGGAATCAGTCCACAAAACTGAGATTTCTTTCAAGTGAAAAGCATGGTGAGGTTAGAACTGATCCAGCTGCTGTGAACAGGACTCAGCTACGCCGTTTCAGGAATGCAACCAAACTATAATTTAAAACCGGCTTGTCCAGCCGGGCTGCTTGTTGTTAAAAGCTTGTGCTGAGTCTCAGCCCTTATAACGTGTCGTCCCAAGAGAGAGCTGGAAGTGTCTTTCCTTCTTCCCCCATTCCCTTGCCATGTGCAAACAGGAACCCAAACCACAAGTTGAGGCCCAAATTTCTGTCGCTAAGTGAGACGGCTGTTAAATGAGTTTGGCCTCCTTTTGACGACCTTTCTCGTTGTTAAAAGTGCAGTTGTTAATAAGTCACAGGGTTGCAAAGCGAATCTGGCTTCTTCCCCATTGATGTTGCTCGGTGGAAGATCACAAAAGGGAGTCACGTGATCCCCCGGGACGCTGCGACCGTCGTAAATATGAACCCAGTTGGTCAAACAGTCTGAATTTTAATCACGTGACCCCCGGGGATGCTGCCATGCTTGTAAGGGTGAAAAACTCATCATAATTTCACTCTTTTTTTCAGTGCTATTTGAATGATCACTAAACGAACGTGGAAAGTTGAGGACTATCTGTGCACAAAACGGATATCCTGGCACACAGTACAGATTGAGCCATTTGTGTGTGTGTGTGTGTGTGTGTGTGTGTGTTTGTGATGGAATCAGACTGGAGGTTTTTAAGAAGAGACTGGACGGCCACTTGTCTGGAATGGTGTAGGCAACCTTGGCTCTTTTATGACTGGTGGACTTCAACTCCCAGAATTCCTGAGCCAGCCACGCTGAGGGGAAAGGGAGAGGTTTCCAAGCTGAGCCATGGTGGCTCAGGAATTCTGGGAGTTGAAGTCCACGAGCCATAAAAGAGCTGAGGTTGCCTACCCCTGGTGTAGGGTGACCTCGCGTGTGTGACATGCCTGGTGTAGGGTCTCCTGCCTGAGCAGGGGGCCAGACTAGAAGACCTCCAAGGTCCCTTCCACCTCTGTTATTCCCCATGTTCTTTTGCAGTTCTTCCCTTGTAGCAAAACCCAGAGGTACCTCCTGTTCTGATTTGGTCTGGTCTTCAAGGATAATTTCCCCCGGAGGGGGTGGGCCAGGGCCTATCTCCCCTCCCCACACCTCCCTTTTTGCCCCTCTTTGCTTTCCCACCAGCTAGTCACCACATTGTCTGTTTTGCAGATAACATTCCTCAAGGAATGTGGGGTGAGGAATCCACCCACTCCTCCCTCTCCCCTCTCTTTTTCATTCAGGGGCCTGGCACCGGCCTTCCTGGGGGATGGGGGAGGTGGGGCAGGGGGGAGAAGAAGCAAGCTGGGTGGGGGGATTCTGGCTGCCTGCAAAACAGTGACTTTGGAGAGAGTCAAAGGCCGGCAGAGAAAGGCCAGCCAGCCTTTGTTTGGGGAGCAGATGAGACTTTGGCCGCTGACAGCCTCCCCCCCCCTTCCCGGTCTGCAGGGGCAACCCCCCTCCCCATAAAGTACAAAGGAGAGAGGTGGAGGTCTCTGGTTTGAGCCAAGAGCAGAGGGCACAATAAAACAAAGAATCTGCATCCTGCATGGAATGGTTTTTCAACTAATCTTCACAGGCCGACAGCCAAGAATTTTTTCGAGGGCAAAGGCCGGGAGGAAGATTGGGGAAAGGCTGCTTCTCAAACAACACCAGCGTCCTCTTGTTAGGCAGCCACAGGTAGTCCTCGACCTACGGCCACAATTGAGCCCAAAATTTCCCAAGACAGGCCGTTAAGTGAGCTTTGCTCCAGTTTTACGACTTTTTCTTGCCACGTTTGCTCAAGGGAATCACTGCGGTTGCTAAATTTTAGCCACACGGTTGTTAAGTGGATCAGTGCAGTTGATTAGTTAGTAACCCGGTTGTTAAGTGAGTCCGGCTTCCCTCCTCGTCAGAAGTTCACAAAAGGGGACCACGTGACCCCGGGGGGGACGTTGCAACCGTCGTAAATACGAGTCAATTGCCGAGCGTCTGAATTTTGTTGACATGACCGTAGGGAAGCTGCAACGTTTTTAAGAGTGAAAAAATGGTCATAAGTCGCTTTTTTTAGTAATTTTGAACAGTCACTAAACAAACTCTTGTAAATCGAGGACTACCTATATATATGCAAACAAAGCAGGTGGAGGCTTTCTGGCTGAGCTTCAGAAGGGACTGTGGTGGCCTCCTGGACTGGGAGGATGTAGAGAGAACGTAAATAGGAAGCTCACCTGGGGATGTCCTTCAGGTAGCTGGACTTCCTAGCCCAGAGGTCCCCAACTTTTTGGGCACTGGTTCCATGGAGAATGGTTTTTCCATGGACCGGAGAGTGCGTGGTTTCGTGTGCTGCCTGCATCCCATGGATGGGGCTTTGCTTGTTTGTGTGGACCGGTTGTTGGCGTGCCACGGCCTGGTACCGGTCCAAGGACCAGGGGTTGGGTACCCCTGTGCTAGCCTACATCCTGTGCGTTTAATGGACCAGAATTGCAGTTCCAACAAAAGAGAATCTTTCTAGCTCAGCGTTGAATTGTGGAGTCCTTGGTGCTCTCTAAGTCTGGTGGTTTCCTTGCAGACGTTTCATGACTCAACGAGTAGCATCATCAGTTGGGTAATGAAACATCTGCAAGGCATCAGAGAGCACCAAGGTCTCCAAAGAATATCAGTCCTGGGGGGCAAAACAAGGGTGAGCTGGTTTTCTTCATTTCCTGTAAAGTTGGAACCATCGAACGTGTCAAGCAACAGGTTCAAGATTCGTAAGGAAAAAAATATATACCGGTATATACTTTGCTCACATGGCCTGTAATCAAGCTGTGGAATATCCTTCCAGAAGAAATTTCTAACAATATTCATCAGTGGCACAAGAATCCAGGCGTTGTTCCTTGACGTGAAAGAAAATAAATTTAGCCCTGTTTTATGAGAGTTGAACAGTTCGGAGAAATGAAACACTTGGATGAGCAGTGGGGGAAAAAAAATTCTGTGTTGGATTTTGCAAGCAGGGCTGGGCAATTGGACGTAAAATAATAAGCAATCGCAATATATTTTCCATCTCAGTTTTTTTTTTTAAAGGATCAGCTGCAAAACCAACAAAAAGCTTGCTTGAAGTGGAAAAAATTGACATTTGGAGAAATGCTCCATCTTTCAGGGGTAGGCAACCTTGGCTCTTTTATGACTCGTGGACTTCAACTCCCAGAATTCCTGAGCCAGCCATGCTGAGGGGAAAGGGAGAGGTTTCCATGCTGAGCCATGCTGGCTCAGGAATTCTGGGATTTGAAGTCCAGAAGTCATGAGGGGGCCATAGTTCCCCCATGCTGGCTCAGGAATTCTGGGAGTTGAAGTCCACCAGTCATAAAAGAGCCAAGGTTGCCTACCCCTGCTTTTAATCAAAGTTTCCTAACCTTGGCAACTTTTAAGACCTGTGGACTTTAATTTTCAGAATCCCCCAGCCAGCCTTGCTGACCGGCTGGGGAATTTTGGGAATTGAAGTCCACTGGTCTTAAAGTGGCCAAGATTGGAAGACCCTGATTTAAATGCAGACACTAAGAAGGATCTGTTTCCTCTATCTCTGCTTCAAGATGTTACCATCTTTGGAAATTCAAGGCTTCCCACTTAGAAAAGCTGTATCCTCAGTTACACTGTTGGAA
This sequence comes from Protobothrops mucrosquamatus, assembly GCF_001527695.2. NCBI lineage: Eukaryota > Metazoa > Chordata > Lepidosauria > Squamata > Viperidae > Protobothrops > Protobothrops mucrosquamatus. Next base: position 96,624 of record NW_015389516.1, read on the forward strand.
ATGTTTTACTTACTCTTGTTATTCCACAGTTGTAATTATCCTTTTATGTTCAGTTGAGTTGCTAATAGGATAATTAAGGAGCTCCTCTTCCATTTGTTTGGAATGATGTTTGTGCAAAGGGCAAACCTCTCCCTGGATTAACACAGTTGGGATGATAGCAAGGGTTGTAATATTTGCATTGCAAATGCAGAATTTCTTAACTAATCTCCCTGGGCTTCAGATTGCCACTCCAACACCAAATTATCCTGTTTTCTAAACAGAAGATTGTGATGTTAGCCTTGTCCTCTTTTTGTATGGCAAGATTTTGTTGACCGTAGTTTGCACAGTGACTCCAACGAAGTAAAATTTATTCTCGTGCTTTCAGGTTTTGATATCTAGAGTCCCACCAGAAAAATCCAGATCTCATCACGATAGAAGTAAAGGGCCAGTTTTTCCAAGAAGGAAGGAAATACATGTTTGTGTGTACGTGTGCGTGCGTATGTGTGTGTCTATCTGCACAGAAGCACACAGACAGACATACTGTTACTACAGTGATCATTTACTGTACATTTTAAATATTTAATAAAGGGCCTTCCTGGTCCTGCTGGCTTTTAAGAAAGATTTTGAAACTTTGTTTTTCAAACTTGGCATGCTGGCTGGGGAATTCTGGGAGTTGAAGTCCATACATCTTTAAATTGCCAGGTTTGAAAAACACTGCTTTAAAACCTGACTGTTCTCCCAGGCATTGGGACCAGGATGAACAAAAGCCATTAGAGGGAGCCAGGATAGTATTATAATTTGTTGTTTTAATCATGCTTGTCCAGAATGGTGGGCAAAACCCAAAAATGTCAGGTTCTGATTTTTTTTTTTTTGTAATCTATGACTTTACTCTATACTTTAACAAATGGAAATTTGTGTTCTGTTGTGGGCCACCCAGTTGAGTGTTTGATCTGGGCAACCATATGCTTTAGCAATAGCATTTAAACTTATATACCGCTTCACAGTGCTTTACACCCTCCTCTAAGCAATTTAGAAAGTCAGCAGTCTGGGTCCTCATTTTACCAACCTTGGAAGGATGGAAGCCTGAGTAAACCTTGAACCGGTCAGGATTGAACTGCCGGCAGTGGGCAGAATTAGCCTGCAATACTGCCTTCTAACCCCTGCGCCACCACGGCTCTTAATTTGTTAAAATTTAACTGTTAAAACAAATAAATAAGTAAACCCAGGTTTCGCTGTCTTTTCAACAGACAAAGCTGCGCTGGGTTCACACGCATGTGGAGTTGTGGTTTAAGGATGGGCGGTTTGCCGCAAACCCTACCTTGTGTGGAAATGCTCTCATAACACGCTGCCGGTCCCCTCTTGTTGTTGTTGAGGAGGCAGGCAAGGTGAACACAAGAGCAAGGAGCTCTCTCTGCAGATCGTGAGGTTGAAAAGATGAGCACTGAAATACTGTCTCTGCTTGTCAAAATCTCCCGTCGACTCTGCGGCGCCTTGGGCTCGGTGGATCTAGGAGAAGAGTAATTCCCACGGACGTGGAGGAGCTAAACTTTACTCAGGCTACGTAAAACCCGCACGCAGTTCTCTTCTCTGCACCGGATCCATATCTGTTCTTTCTGGAGAGTTGTGGGTATGAACAGCAGTCAGTAGCCTGGGTAAAAAAATCTGTGCCGTTTTGGGGCATCTGAAACTTAATTTGCAAGGAGTAAGATGTGGCATCAACCAGGAAATTAGAATTAGAGGTGATTCTCAACTTTCAGCTGTTCATTTAGTGACCGTTCAAAGTTACAACGGCACTCCAAAGAGTGACTTATGACCGTTTTTCATCCTTAGACCGTTGCAGCCTCCCCAGGGTCACGTGATCAAATTTCAGACCCTTGACCACTGGCTCTCGTACTTATGACGGTCACAGCGGTCCCGTGATCCCCTTTTGCGACCTTCTGGCAAGCAAAGTCAATGGGGAGCTCTGATTCATTTAACAACCGTGTCGCCAACGTAACAACTGTCTTGATTTATTTATTACCAACCTGTAGTGAGAAAGGTCGTAAAATGGGGCCAAACTCGCTCAATAGCCGCCTCGCTTAGCGACAGAAAGTTGTGATGGTGAGTTGAGGGGACTACCTAGATTCTTAGATGGTGCTGGGGGAATTTTGTGGGATTCATCTTCGTAGGAAAAAAAGGAAGTCTGAGGTTGAAGAAATAAATACAGATAGTCCTCGCTTAACAACGACTGCTCAAAGTTACAACACAAACAGAAAGGTCGTTGTGACCTGTCCTCAAACCGATGACTGCCACACACCCCCAGGGTCATGTGATCGCATTTGAAGCGCTTGGCATTTGGCCTGCACTTAACGACCAGTTGCAGTGTCTTGTGATTTGTGACATTTTTTTGCCATTTCCAGCAAAAGACAGCCAAAAATGCCCATTGGATATGCCGGATTCCCTTAACGGCCGTGTGGTGCACTTAATGATCATGGTGCCTCGCTTAACGACCATTGTGAAATCACTCATTAAAAAAAAGTCTGGTCATGGCCACAACAGTGTACGATCAAAATTATCAGTAACAATCACAACGTCTCTCGTTTTTCTCGGCCCACTTTCTCAGCCTCAGCCAGTTTAATTCTGAGCTTCCGTTCCAGCGTGCTCCAGTCAGCATGCCTGGACTCCCAACTCCCAGAATTCTCCAACCTGCAAGATAATCCAGGGAATTCTGGGAGTTGAAGTCCACAGATCTTAAATTGTTGAGGTTGAGAAACACGGTGCTTGTGGGCCAGGAGTCTTTCTTTGCTAGATGACCGAGAGGGACGGCTGACAGGGCTCTGGACTCTGTGGGCGTCCAGCCTAGCTGCAGAGGAGAAACATCTGGCCAATTAATGCAGAAGCCAGAGGTGGGCAAATAGAAGAAAGCAAATGTAATCCACCTGCCAGCATCTTCACTCATCTAGCGCGAGAGAACCTGGTCGCCTATGGCAACCGGATTTACTACCAGATTACTATACGGTTGTGCTCCGTGTGGAGCCCCTGCAGGTTGTAATGACTCTGTCTCGGTAGAGGTAGCATCAGTCTCTCGGCTTGGCTGATCACCTCTTCCGATGGATCTTGGGGGACCAATTAGACCCCAACAGAATGTTTCTCCTTTTCCTTCTCTGAGTTAGAAGTCTAATACAGGGTTGATGACGATCATTGTACAATCTGGAGTGCTCACCAGATAAAAACAAATATACACACACACAAGGTGGGTGACAAGAGGGATATACACGGTGCGGACTCCTTTGAAACTATAGCTAGTACCGTCTCCAGGTTGGTGGGCTTGTGTGGGTGAATAAACACTGCAGCATTTTCCTGCAGTGCCCTGTTGATTTAAAATAAATACAGGCAGTCCTCGACTTACGATCACAATCTGTTGCTAACTGAGACATTTGTTAAGCAAGCTTTGTCCCATTTAACGACCGTTCTTGCCACAATTGTTAAGTGATTCGCTGCTGATGAGTTGGTAACCCGGTCGCTAAGCGAATCTGGCTTCTTCCCCATGGACTGTGCTTGTTGGAAAAGGGGATCACACAACTCCTGGATCACCCTGCAACCGTCATAAATATGAGTCAGTTGCCAAGCGTCTGAATTTTGCTCACGTGACCAGGGGGAGGCTGCAACGGTCGTAAGTGTGAAAAATGGTCATAAGCCACTTTTTTCAGTGCCGTTGCAACTTCGGTCACTAAACAAGCTACTGTAAGTCGTGAATTACCTGTAAAACAGAGATACTTAGGTTTTTTGCAGAGCATGGCTGGCTGGGGGATTCTGGGAGTTGAAGTCCACCCGTCTTAAAGTGGGCAAGGTAGATTTTTTTGCAGAGCATGGCTGACTGGGGGATTCTGGGAGTTGAAATCCACCCGTCCTAAAGTGGCCAAGGTAGATTTTTTTTGCAGAGCATGGCTGACTGGGGGATTCTGGGAGTTGAAGTCCACCCGTCTTAAAGTGGCCAAGATAGATTTTTTTGCAGAGCATGGCTGACTGGGGGATTCTGGGAGTTGAAGTCCACCCGTCTTAAAGTGGCCAACGTAGATTTTTTGCAGAGCATGCTGGCTGGTGGATTCTGGGTTTGAAATCCACACGTCCTAAAGTAGCCAAGGTAGATTTTTTTGCAGAGCATGGCTGACTGGGGGATTCTGGGAGTTGAAGTCCACCCGTCTTAAAGTGGCCAAGGTTGAGCAGCTCCGGAGTTTTAGATCAAAAGCAATGAACTCAGAACCCAAATTCCTAGAAAACCATCTCAACAACCACTTCCCACCAAATTGCAAAAAACAACAACAAAAAACCCATTGATTCAGCTCTGTGAATCACCTTTTCATTTCCATCACCACCACCACCACCCCTTGGGGAGGCCGATGACCATAATACCAAAGAAATGCACAGCAATTTGGAAGGACTCTCTCTAAACCCCTGCCAGGATCCTTGCAAGTCTTACATCCCACCAGGTTCCCCCCCCCTCCTCGCCCAATCAAAGGTGTTTATCGGTTGGTTTTTTAATTATTTATTTTTTGCTTCTTTTTCTTCAGCCCGGTAGTAGCGGCATTCTAGCTCGCGCGCTCGAAATGCCCTCTTTCCCCGACAGTTTTTTGTTTCTTCTGAACATCAAACATCACTTTAGGTGTGCCAGTCTCCCTTTTGCGTTGCCAGCCGATGGGCGCTTTTTTTTTTTTTCCTTTTTCCCCTGCTCTCCCATATTCTTCTTTGCACAGCCTGTAAGGATCAGGGTGGCTGGGTGACCTACTTAATTCTCCCAGACAATTTGCATGTATATTAAGGGTATATAAAATCCATCCCCTGCAGGGATACTTGAATTCTGATTAAATTTTATTGATTGTCGCTCAGCCCACTGTTCTTGTAGCCGCCATCCTTTTTCTCGGCAAGCGTAAGGCTCTGTGGCTCACGTATAACCTCGGTTCGCCTCCTCGCTCTTTGGGTGAGAATCTCCAGTGGTTTTGCCTCCATGCCAGCTGGGTGGCTGCTGAGGTTTGCCAGGACTTTTGACTGTTATTATTCTTGGGTTTTCAGGGGGAGAAATGTTTTTTAATCTGGTGAAAAATAGCTGGGAAGATTGGAAGCTGAAGAACGGGCAGCGGGGAGGAAAAAAAAACGGGCTTTGAGTGATGTTGCAGAAGCAGAATTGGTTAACGCTTGGACAGGAGACCACTAAGAGAACCCAGAGGTGTAAACTAGATTAGAAAGTCTCTTTCTCTCTCTATCTCTTCTCTCTCTTTCTCTCTCTGAAGTGGTTTCTAATATTCCTCTCCTTAGTGATGCCCACAATTCTAATCATACCCATTCCTAAGATTTTTGTCATATTTTCTTCCTTTGTATGACCTAGTCTTTCTAATCCCCGAAATCGTAAATCACAAAATCATTTCCTTTTTTAGGCAAAAAAAGGGGGGAAAATTAGGCATTGCTAAATGGAACGAAAAAGGCAATGTTGCTTCTCTTTAGCGTCTTCTAAGACAGGGCTTTTCAACCAGTGGTACGGGTACCACCTGTGGTACATTGGCGCCTGGCAGGTGGTACGCGACCATCCTAGAAAAGTGATAGCAGGGGAGGGAAATGAGCCGAACTGGTGTCAGCACCGCACAAGCCTGAGCGAGAGACGGCTGGAACTGCAGGGCTGGCAGGGCTCAGTGGAAGCGCCAGGATCAGCGCCAGGTTCCAGCTGGAGCTCGGCGCTGATTCTGGTGCTTCTGCTGAGCCCTGAAGAAGCGCCGATCAGCTGGAATGTTGCAGCCTCTCCAGGGTCTTGTGATTTACATTCGGATGCTTGGCAAAAACGTTGAAAAAAACGTGGGCTGGTTGTTTCTTCACCACTCTTGAACGTGGATTTTGAGCCATGAGCCAGGATTACACCAGTCTTGCTTCATGTGACTTAACAGGCAAGGAGTGGAACAGATGAAGGACGTGATTAACGTGCTTACTCATCTCCTAGACCCGGTTAGCCCTTGAATCAGAGCTTACCCGGAAAGCCAAGGATGTAATCTAGGCAGAGAAACTAAATTCCCAGACAAAGGTGGTAGCTAAATGCTTTGGTATTTTTTGCCCGAGACAATTCTCCACCCTAAACTTTGTCCGTAAATATTAACAGAAGTGGAGCTTGACCTGTTTCTCAATCCTTTGTAATTTGGTACATCTGGATTCTACAGCACGAGGAAGTCTATAGACTAGGAGTAGGCAACCTTGGCTCTTTTATGACTGGTGGACTTCAACTCCCAGAATTCCTGAGCCAGCCATGCTGAGGGGAAAGGGAGAGGTTTCCATGCTGAGCCATGCTGGCTCAGGAATTCTGGGAGTTGAAGTCCACCAGTCATAAAAGAGCCAAGGTGGCCTACCCCTGGCCTAGGCTTAGTGTTTTTCATCCTTGACCACTTGACAATGGGAGGACTTCAACTCCCAGAATTCCCCAGCCAGCCTGTGGAGTTGCAAATCCACGCATCTTAAAAATGCTGAGCTTGGGAAAGCCTACTTTAATAGAATACAAAGAGTTTCTGTTGTCCCGAAGGTGCTTTTTTCAAAAGGCAACTGGACTTTTTTTTTTTTTTTCCTTGAAGACGTTTCGCTTCTCAGCCTAGAAGCTTTTTCAGTTCGAGAACCGAAGAAGCTTCTTGGATGAGAAGCGAAATGTCTTCAAAGAAAAAAAAACAAAATCCAGTTGCCCCTTAAAAAAGCACCTTTGGGACAAGCATGACCTGGAGGACTGAGAATCTCCATTAGACAGTTTCTGTTGTCTAATTGTCAAGCTCTGCCACTTTAAGACGGCTTGGACTTCAAATCTCAGAATCCCCAGGCCGGCTGGGGGATTGTGGGAGTTGAAGTCCATATATTTTAAAGTGGCCAAAGTTGAGAAGCACTTACTCAAGAAGAATAACATCCTCCAGTGTTGTTGAGGCAGGAGTGGAGAAGGAGGAATGCCTTGTTTAATCTGCCATATTACCACTCTCCGGTTTTTGACAAATGTATGAACATTTTGATTCGGATATTTCTTCCACTTCCAAGGCCACATCAATTATTCTGGTTTGGTTCCTCTGAGAATAAACAATGAAACGCTGTGAGTGGTAACTGAAGCTCAGGTTTGGGCAGGCAAGATCGGAAGCAGGTGTTGCCTATCTAAAGATCTTGAGGGCTAGAAACTTGCCAAGTCCCTTTTAATTAAAATTGCCTTCCCTGCCCTTCTGCAGAACTGCAGCACGCACCCAAAGCTGCTCTCTGATCCACATTAATATAATTGTGCCTTCAAATATGGTTTTTTTCCCCCTCCCCGTGGAGATACAAGGAACCAGCTTGCTTGGATACAGCAAAATCTAGGGAAAAATCCAGTCCTTCCCACATCTGCCCTTATTTTAACTTGTTCCTTTTTTAACAGGAAAAAAAGGGGGGGGGGAACTCTTTCCATATACACATACGTAAGCTGAATTCTTAATGCTTCCACTTCTTCACGCTGGATCTGTTTTCTTATCAAATTAAGCAGCCTTCATTCATGCTGTTCAAATTGCCGTGACTGAAACACAGGACTTGGGATGGGAACGTCACTTCCCATTAGGAACACTTCTGCGTTAGGCTCTCTGGGATAATTATCCCGAGCCGGGATGAGCTGCTTAAAATAAAACGAAGCCAGCAACCCTATCCAAACAATTGCAGAAACTGAAAGCGGGAGGTTTGGAAGGAAGGGGGGGGGGGTTGGGTGGGCTGGACGTGATAACTATTTATATATATATAAAGCTGCCTCTTGTCTGCTTCCTTAGCAAAATCTTTCCTTCAGAGCAAAATTGTCTAGCAAGACCCTGCCTGGAGCTTTCTTCTCTGGATTTTCCCCCCCCCCCCTTCTCCTGGAATGCAGAATAACATAATTAGGGTCTATTTTTAAAACTGTCCTTCCAGAGACGAAGACGGCAGGAGTGCTGTGGCAAAGCTAGGGACCATCTCAGCTCCATCGGCTGCCAATTATGGTCTGTTGTTGTTAGAGGAGGACAGGGAACGTTGGCAACTTGTGAATCAGGGCTTCTTGAGTCTTCATTTGTTGCAGGGTTGAGGGTCTTTGGAGCGAAGCGGGGGGGGGGGCTTCTCCCAGCCTTTATTACTGCAATGGCTGCTTAATTTGCTTTTCAGAAATAATTTAACCCACGAATTCCTTTCGTGGAGGAATTCTTAGTGGGCATTCTTGACAGGATGGGATGTGGCTGTTTTTTCAGGAGCAACAGGGCTGCTTTAAGGCAGGGCTTTTCAGCCAGTGGTATGGGTACCACCTGTGGTACATTGGCACCTGGCAGGGGGTACGCGACCATCCTAGAAAAGTGGTAGTGGGGGAGGGGAATGAGCTGAACCGGTGGCAGCACCGCACAAGCCTGAGCGAGAGACGGCTGGAGCTGCAGGGCTGTCAGGGCTTAGTGGAAGCGCCAGGATCAGCACCAGGATCCAGCTGGAGCTCGGCGCTGATCCTGGTGTTTCTGCTGAGCCCAGAAGAAGCGCCGATCAGCAGCTGGAATGTTGCAGCCTCTCCAGGGTCTTGTGATTTACATTCAGATGCTTGGCAACTGATTCATATTTATGACGGTCACAGTGTCCCAGGGTCATGTGAAGTGACCAAAACCTGCTGCAACCATCCAGCAGACAGGGGGGAATAAAAATCAAACACCCCCCACCCCACCCCCGCTGCCAATCCTCAACAGAAATGCTCACAACAATGAAAACCTCGGACAGGAGGAAGAGCGCCAACGGGCGGGCAGGCAGGTGTCTTGCTCCGCTGTGGCTTGGGGGGCACTTTTTTCAGTGCCGTTGTAACTTCGAACAGTCACTAAGCGAACTGTTGTAAGTCGAGGACTATGTGTAAATAGGTTTATTGCAAAAGAATCTTATCAGCGTGGCTGGCTCAGGAATTCTGGGAGTTGAAGTCCACGAGTCATAAAAGAGCCAAGGTTGACTACCCCTGTGTTAGATGAAACAAAGCTAAGCCATCCGGGAGGTTTGAACTCAGGGGTGTGAAGTTGGGTTACTCTCCCGGGCGGTGGCTGCTGGGCTTCGGTCTCTCGTCCATCAACACTGGCCGGGCCAGCCAAGCATGCTAAGCAGAAAGGAAGGAAACTGTGAAAGAGAAAAGGAAGGAAAGGAAAGGAGGCCAAGAGGTCGTCCAGACTGCCCAAGACTGCTGGACATCAGACACGAAACCTGGAGCACCTGCCTGCTGCCGTTTCTCATTGTTGTAAGAGTTGTGAATATTTTATAGCTGGGCTTTGGAGGGGGGAGGGATCGTTTTGAAACAACTACGGCCCATTTTTCCCCTTGGGGGAGGCTTTAAGATTTAACCTGGGTGCCTTAAAGCAGGGCTTTTCAACCTTTTCACCCATTGTCGCCGTTCTCCACCCATCCGAAAATGTGGGAGATGTTCTTGTCCTTGTTGTAGTCTTTCTCGTTCTCTCCCTCAAAAACATCACAAAACAACCTCGGGCCTCAATTTCCCCCTCTGTCCTGGTCTCTGCATTGTTCTAAGTCCCCCCCCCCCCTTTGTTTTAAAAAGCATCTTCCAAATCAAACAGGAAACCATCTGTTTGGAAGGGAGGGAGAGGAACAATAGAACATGAACAATATACTTTTTGGGTAAATGGGATAGACTTTCCTAAAGGCTCTCTGGACCATCCGCCAGGTAACCTTTGAGTTTCCATTTCCTGGAACACACAGGTGTTTTATTTTATTTCTTTGCTGCAGATTGACGGCCTTCCTGTATCTCTCTCTCTGGTCTCCCTCCCTCCCTTCCTTATTTTGTAGCGCAGGGAAAAACCTCCTTCACAAATGGACTTTGTATGCGCCGAGCACTTCTCGTCTTCTGCTACAGGCTCGCTTGTTTTATGCATGATGCTCGTCTCCTGCAAAAAAAATTTTTTCCCCCTCTCTTTCCCTCAAATTGGCCTGACTTTTGCAAACCGCTCTTGGCAGAGCTGCAAATTAGGGTAAACAAGTCGTGAATTAAGCTACGTGTTTCTTGCTTGCTCCCAAATGCTGTTTCTTGCCCGCTGTCTCCCCAGTTCTGCTTCCTTCGGCTAGGAGCGAAAAACGGATAAAGGGCAAATCTCAGAAGCTTTGACGGTAACAAAGAGATCCCTTCTAGAACATTCGGTACTGAAATGTTAACTTGGCCGTCTTTTTCTTCTGTAATTCTACAGAATAACGGAGTAACAGTGTTGGAAGGGACCTTGGAGGTCTTCTAGTCCAACCCCACCTTCCCCCCCCCCCCACGCTCAGGCAGGAAACACTACTATTTCAGACCTGTGGTTGGCAAGACTCTCCTTGAAACCCTCCAGTGATAAGAGCACCCATAACCTCTGGAGGCAAGTAGTTCCACTGATGAATTGTTCCCCATATCAGGAAATTTCTCCTTAGTTCTAGGTTGGATCGTTCTTTGATAATCTTCCATCCATTGCTTCTTGTTCTACCTTCAGGTGCTTTGGGGAACAGGTTGTCTGCAAGTTCTTCACCTCTGGTTTAGGTGAACACAATACTTCTGTGTAATTCTCCCGACCTTCCTTGATCCCGGACTCAGATGGTCCATGACTACAGTACCGCTTTTCCCCGGTCATTGTCGAATCTGTCTGTCTCTCCAGATTAAAATCTGGACGCAGGCATTAATTTTAATGAATGGCCCAAATTGGTCTTGTTGGTGCTGAGTAGACTTACGTGCAGATTGCTTTTGACAAGGATGGGAGGGCAGGAACAGGCCCCGCCACCTTAAGAGAAGTGACTTATAGTTCTTACAATCTATTCTCTCTCTCTCTCTCTCTCTCTCTCTCTCTCTCTCTCTCTCTCTCTCTCTCTCTCTCTCTC
>NW_015389516.1:108214-119239 GCF_001527695.2 Protobothrops mucrosquamatus
TCCCAGAGCAGTTTAATGTTATTTATTATTATTATTGTTGTTGTTGTTGTTGTTATTATTATTATTGGGAGCCAGTTTGGTCTAATGGTTAAGGTACCAGGCTAGAAAGCAGGAGACTGTGAGTTCAAGTCCCGCTCTGGGAGATTTTGGACTAATAACTAGGTGACCGTGAATTTTACTCCTGCCTTAGCCATGAAAGCCAGTTGGGTGTCTTTGGGCCAATCACCAGGAGATGGTGAATTCTAGTCCTGCCTTAGGCATGGAAGCTGACTGGGTGACTTTGGATCAATCACCAGGAGACTGAGAATTCTAGTCCTATTTTAGCCATGAAAGCCGACTGGGTGTCTTGGGGCCAATCACCGGGAGACGGTGAATTCTAGTTTCACCTTAGGCATGAAAGCCAGCTGGGTGACTTTGCGCCACTCACCAGGAGATTGTGACTTCTAGTCCCGCCCTAGGCATGAAAGCCAACTGGGAGATTTGGGACCAATAAACAGGAGACGGTGAGTTCTAGTCCCACCCACCGTAGGCATGAAAGCCAGTTGTGTGTCTTTGGGCCGGTCCCTCTCAGCCCAGCCCACCTCACAGGCATGTTGTTGTGGAGAAAATAGGAGAAGGAAAATGTGTTGGACATATTCACTGCCTCGAGTTATTTGTAAAAATAATACAGGCGGGATGTGAATAAATGATAAATCAAGGCGGCACCTTTAAGAAAACAACATTCTAGCATCCAGAGTTTTGTTCAGCAGGGTTTTAGGTTTTAGGTTTTTAGGTTTTATTAAATTTATACCCCACCCTTCTCCTGGCGGACTCAGGGCGGAAGAAACCAACCTTGGACCTGGTGGGTTCTCGGTGCTTAAAGAGATCCTGGATGTCCACATGGCAGAGATGCTGAGGTACTGCTGTGCTCTGCCAGGGGTTGGACTAGATGACCTTCAGGGGTCCCTGCACTCTGTGAATCTAGGTCTCCGTGGGATGGCCGAAACTAGACGGCCAATTTTATGGTGTTTAGCCATGTCCTCCCCCCTAGAGAACCACAAGATTCCTTCTTCCCTAAAGTCCATTAACTTATATTTCAAGTTTGATATCAGAGGGGCATCTATATAAATGTTTTAAATGAATAAATATCTACTGCTGATCAGTGTTGGGGAGAGCAAGTTGGTTTTCCACCCACAGCCTGGGGAAAAAAAAAAAAGCCCTGTCAGATGTTTACTTTCATAACCGGACAAACAATCCAACAGGTGTTTTGACTGCACAAGTGACATCCTGATTTCCTTGAACCCGTGGCTCCACGCAGAGCCCGGACAATTGTGAGGCTTCGTTTGAAGCTGCTGTGTCACACCGCCACACCTTTCTTGACAATTGGGGCTGGTCTGCTTAGCTGGCTGAGCTGCTGCCTTTCGCTTGGTGATCTCACTCTCAAATGACAGTTTCATGGATTTTCAATTCAGGAAGTGCCAAAATCAAAAGTTCCTTTGTAATCCAGGCTGCAGTCAGGCTTGTTTTTTTCTTGGAATCTCAACCTAGGCCTCTTTAAGATGGGTGGACTTCAACTCCCAGAATTCCTTGGCCAGCATTGTTTCTCAGCCTTGTTACTTTAAGATGGGTGGACTTCAACTCCCAGAATTCCTCGGCCAGCAAGGACCTAGAGTATTATGCAATGCCACGTGGAGAACCAGTTTGCTATTTCTGAACCTTGGCTACCTTAAGATGGGTGGACTTCAACTCCCAGAATTTCCCAGCCAGCCATGCTGGCTGGGGAATTCTGGGAGTTGAAGTCCACCCATCTTAAAAGTGTCCACGTTTGAAAAACACTGATTTAACCAATGAATAAATAGAAGCAGCAATATATTAGGCTGTCCTGTTGCACCTTATAAAAAAACCTTGCATTCATAAAACACATTTGCTAAAAGCCTGGCATAGCATCAGCGACTTAATTTGTCCGTGCAGCTGGAGAAACACCCCATTATTTCAATTTTGGTGGCAGCGCCAAAAAAAGAAGAAAGTAAAAGAACATAGTAATAATTAAAGGGTTATATTAACGTCCATTCGCATCCAGGGAATGGCTTTGGGTCAACCCAGCCTATCTCTCAGGGTTTGGGTAGTTGAAAAGCAAGTTGGTTGATTGACCCAGGTGTGCTAGCCTATGTACATATTGCCCTGAAAATTATTATTATTTTTAATTAATATTTGCAATTAACAGTTGAGTCCTTGGGAGGCAGGAGGCATAATGATATTAAGGACTCTGGCCTTATAAGGGAAAAAGTACAGCATAAAACGATCTGCCAATGTACTTAAATGAACTTTTAACAATCAGATAGTAAAAAATAAGACGGTCATTATTTTCTTCCTGAATTTTGGCATCCAAAGCCTGTTTAATACGGAAAATTTGAGCCATTTCCTAAAATTCAGAAAAAGGTACATATTTCACAGGCTACTGCAGAGAAGGCCTGATATACATTATTAGTTTAACATGGCTTTTATAAATATGTCAATTAATAGCGTTCTTATTTCCATTGGTATACGTAAAATATTTATATCCATAAGAGAAAAGGGGAAAAAAAAGTCCTACAGAACAATATAGAAAGAAGCAGATGAACAAAAAGAGAAAGGATAAGATAGTGATGTGTAACTATTGTAGTAAATATTAAAAAAAATGTCAAAATCTTAACCACACAGAAGCATATTCAGGTAGTCCTCAAGTTACAACTGTTCATTTATTGACCGTTCCAAGTTACAACTGAAAAAGGTGACTCATGACCATTTTTCACAGTTATGACCGTTGCAGCATCCCCAGGGCCACGTGATCAAAATTCAGACGCTTGGCAACTGACTCGTATTTATGACGGTTGCAGTGTCCCGGGGTCATGTGGTTTCCCACTTTTGCGACCTTTTGACAAGCAAAGTCCAGGGGGAAGTCAGACTCATTTAACAACCGGGTTATTCATTTAACAACGTAAGAGATTCACTTAATAAGTGTGGCAAGGTTGTAAAATGGGGCACAATTCACTGCTGTTTTGCTTAACAGAAATTTTGGGCTCAGCTGTCAGAAGTCAAGAACTACCTTTAGATCAAATCTCCTTTTATGTCAGTCGAGGAGTTATTTTGAAAGGAGAGAGGGATCCTGGTCCTTCACTTCAAGTCTTTAGATCCCGTCTTTGAAAAGAAGTGAAACCATCTTTTTAATTGCTCTCTGTGCTTCGGGCTGAGTCAGCGTTCTTTCCAATTTATTAGGGTTTCAGTGTGTTAATTCCGCGTCACATCAACATGTCAAAAGCTTCCTTCTGTTCCCCAAAAAAGATGTTAACAATAGGGAGGGATGTTAAATGGCACAATTGTAGGGTGAGCCCAAACCACGTGTATCTAAATAGGATGGGTTTAAGGCAGGGGTAGGCAACCTTGGCTCTTTTATGACTCGTGGACTTCAACTCCCAGAATTCCTGAGGCAGCCATGCTGAGGGGAAAGGGAGAGGTTTCCATGCTGAGCCATGCTGACTCAGGAATTCTGGGAGTTGAAGTCCACGAGTCATAAAAGAGCCAAGGTTGCCTACCTCTGGTTTAAGGTATAAAGTAGTAAGTCTCAAATTTGGCAATTTTAAGAAGTGTGGACTTCAACTCCCAGAATTCCCCAGCCAGCCATGCTGACTATTAGAAAGGGTAGTTATGGGAAGAAGGAAGCAAAAGGGTAAAATATAAATGCATTTGTAATCACTCAAAAAGATTGCAAAGATTTTTCTCTCTATTTCTGTTTCTATTTTCTTATGTATACGCCGTTCCTTCTTATTTTCTTTGTTGTTCTTTTAATATTTGCATTGTTTTTGTTCTTGTTTAAAAACCTCTTCAATTAAATTTTATTTTTAAAGAAGAAATGTGATTTTTGCCACCACCTACCGGAGGGGTGCTTTTACACCCCACACCCCAATGTACAGGATGTGCTTTAAACATTGAGTGTAGGGTACTTACACTCCCATCTTATTTCATTTTAAATATTTTCCTTTCTGATAGGATGCAATTTCCCGTTTCAATTTTTCACTGGCTGAGTTGAGTTCTAGACTAGGCTAAAAAAAATAGCTTTGGAGGGTTTTCTGTGTGTTGTGGGAATGCAGCCACTGTCTTAGTCTGTGGTATAAACTGGACCATCATTTTAAACCGTCGTGAATTTGATTTCTTTGGGCATCACATCACGGGTGAGATGAATTTAGCAATTGTTTGCTCAAACACCGTTTGGGGTTTAGCATGTCGTGTGAACCCCATCCGGGTCAAGGTTTGACGAGCACAGCCGAACCATTGCTCGTTTTAAAAATAAAATTGTTCCTAGTTTGTCTTCAAAAGGGCTTCTCAATTGCCGGAAAGTGTGAGCTGTTAACTCAGCTGCCTTATGTTTTGCTTCTCTAGTTGTACTCGCCCAGCAAGTGACGGTCAACCATGAGGTCACCGGGTACCTGGGAAAGAAGGTGGTCCTACCCTGCAACATTGTGGTAACTGAGCCTGAGATGCAGGTCAGCCAAGTGACCTGGGTGAAGGAGGTCGAAGGCCGGAGGCAGAATGTGGCCGTGTACCATCCAAAGCACGGACAAAACTATCCAATGGAGAAGAATAGCAGGCGCATCGTTTTTCACGTACCATCCTTGACGGACGCCACGCTGGTCATTGAACACCTTCTCATGACGGATGAAGGCACCTACTCTTGCGAGTTTGCCACCTACCCCCACGGCAATGAAATTGGCACCACCAACTTGATTGTCTTGGGTAAGAACAACCAAGCACTCGCCTTCGATCTGCAGGTGGACGGCCTCCAGCTGGCAGGGTTGGCAGGGTTGGCAGGGTTGACACACCCAGTTAAGTTGTGAAATGCTGAGTTGTGGTTTGTGGGGGGAACCCCTAAGACACGGCTCTACGCCTTGGGCCGAGCTGCCGGCGGTGGAATTGCATTGACCCAGTCTCTATATCACGTGGGAAGGCAAAGCCAAGTAAGCGATATTATGACAATTGGTGAAGCTGCCGGGGAACACAGAGATAACCCTGGAGAAGGTGTGGTAGCAGCCATTGGTAAAACAAGAGCTTAGCCCAGGGGTAGGCAACCTTGGCTCTTTTATGACTGGTGGACTTCAACTCCCAGAATTCCTGAGCTGGCATGAGGGAAACTTTGGCCCCTTCATGACTGGTGGACTTCAACTCCCAGAATTCCTAAGCCAGCATGGCTCAGCATGGAAACCTCTCCCTTTCCCCTCAGCACGGCTGGCTCAGGAATTCTGGGAGTTGAAGTCCACGAGTCATCAAAGAGCCAAGGTGCCCTACCCTTGGCCTGGGCCTGTATTTCTCAACCTTGGCCACTCGGAGATGGGTGGTGTCAAAACTTGACTTTGGAATCCTAAAAAAAAAATAAAAGGCTGATCTCTGGCTGAAAATAAATCTATATTAAATACTTTAAGTTTGTACACCCCCCCCCCAGTCACAATAGGGGAAAAAAATCTGCTAAATAAATTGCTGCTTGTAGGAGAATTATAAAAGGCGTAGACACCTACCCTTCTAAAGACCCCAACCTGCCCTAACGTGTATTTATTTATTTATTTGCTCAACTACTCCAACCTTGCCTGAGTCCTCTGGCGTAGTGGGCCTTCGGCCCCCTGAATCTTCCACCGAGCAAAGCCCACCACATCTGTCTCGGTGCCCCTGCATCTGGCATTCAAGTGTTGCTGATGGTTTTGAATGACTTCCCAAGGGCTGTTGTGCGTTAAGCTAAGCTGATTTGCTAGGTCATGCATTCTAGGATTGCGAGATAGTGGCGTGTCCCCATTCTTCTAATTAATTACGGGCCACTCATTATTGCATAGGGAACTAGGCTAATGACACCAGTAATTGGTTCTTTTGCGGAGCAAAACACTGCCCCACCCCCACCCCAAAGCCTTGTGTCTGCTCAGATCTAACCCTACTTCGGATTCGCTTCTCCTAACGGGTTCGCTGCGGAGAGATTTGGTAAGGGTGTCCTCTTTCAAGTGTCCTGGTTTGAAAAATCTGATGGACCTTAGGAGGGAAAAAATAAATAAAAAAGAGGATTCCCTTTTCTTAGTTGTAGGTCTTAATTAGACACGGACTTTCTCGGCTTGACCTTTAAAGCTTGCCCACCCCATAAGAAAGATGCTGTATTTAAAATGCAAAGATTCTCCGTTTTGCAGGAGCGCAGAATATGGGACTGTATGAAGGCCCCCCCCCGGCAGAGCCTCGCTTTTCTTAATTTTAAAAAATGTAATCGAATAGAATACAATAACAGTTGGAAGGGACCTTGGAGGTCTTCTAATCCAACCCCCTGCTCAGGCAGGAAACCCTAATACCATTTCGGACAAATGGCTGTCCAGTCTCTTCTTAAAAACTTCCAGTGTTGGAGCATTCACCGCTTCTGGAGGAAGGTTGTTCCACTGGTTAATTGTTCTAACTGTCAGGAAGTTTCTCCTTAGTTCTAGGTTGCTTCTCTCCTTGATTAGTTTCCATCCGTTGCTTCTTGTCCTGCCTTCAGGTGCTTTGGAGAATAGCCTGACTCCCTCTTCTTTGGGGCAGCCCCTGAGATACTGGAAGACTGCTATCATGTCCCCCCTCGTCCTTGTCTTCGTTAAACTAGACATACCCAATTCCAGCAACCGTTCCTTATATGCTTTAGCCTCCAGTCCCCTAATCATCTTTGTTGATCGTAAGTCACTTTTTTTTTTAGTGCCAGTGTAACTTCGGACGATTGCTAAAGGACCGGTTGCAGTTGAAAGGGCTATCTATAATATAGAGTTACCCCAAAAAATCTCAGAGATGTCGTTTTTTTTACAGCAATGCCTGCTTGAAAATTTTGACACCAATGAGAGAGGCTGTGCAAAATTTCCAGCAGTTTGGGGTAGAATCCCAACATCCTTCTTACCTCTCCCCTTTTTTTATGACCTGCAAAAAAAAAGTAAGGTATCTCCTGAGAACGATTTTTTTTTAACCTAAGTTGTAATTACAGAAATTATAGGGATTTTTGCCCTGTGCGCTGTGCGTTCTACCCAGAAACCCATTCGTGCTTTGCTGTGAATGTCTTCTGGCCCTTATGATTACAGGGGAATTGGTGGGAAATTTCCCAACTCCTCTCCTTCTCTTTTATCTGGAAATTCCATTCATTTTCGCTCCCAAAACGGCAAACACCTCGAGGACTTTAGGATTACAGAACTTTCTCTCCGAAATAGACGGCACCTCTGGGGGTGGGGGAAGTCTGGCAGATGAGGACAAAATTGTAGAAGAGACTCTTGTCTCTTGTAGTCTCCTCCCCCTGCCCCAAAATGATGTATTTACGCTGTGCAAATTAATTGAAAACAAAGGTCCCCTGACACCAGCTTTTGAACTAGCACGGAGGGGTCCTTTTCCCATGTCTGAAGTGGGGCAGAAAGATTGGGTGATGCAAGGAAAACAGTCCCTAACTATAACCTGTAACTCCTGGGGAGGGGGGCATAATCCCCATCACTTAAACCAGGGGTGTCCAACCTTAGCAGCTTTTAAGACTTGTGGACTTCAACGCTTAGGGCAGTGGTTCTCAACCTTTTTAATGCCGCGACCCCCGACCGGTCGTAAGTCGAGGACTAAACCGGTCGTAAGTCGAGGACTAAACCGGTCGTAAGTCGAGGACTAAACCGGTCGTAAGTCGAGGACTACCCAACCGGTCGTAAGTCGAGGACTTTCCCTGCCCGGGAGCGCCGCGCATGCGTGGTTCCGCCCCCTGCGCCGGTCGAGGCGTAGCTGGCAAGCGGCAGAGACGGAGCAGGCCGACCACCAGCTGGCCCAGCCCAAGGGAGGTAAGGCACCCGCCGGAAAAGGGGAAAAAAATGGCGGACAGGCTTGCTTGGCGACCCCCGTGAAATGGTCGATCGACCCCAAATGGGGTCGCGACCCATAGGTTGAGAACCGCTGGCTTAGGGTTCCCCAGCCAGCATGCACAGACTTCAACTCCCAGAATTCAGTGGAGTCGAAGTTCCCATATCTTAAAAGCTGCCCCGGTTGAGAAACACTGTTCATACAGCCTGGTCTTAGGGTCATGTACCTTCTGCAAATGCAGCTTTTTCACCTGCACGTCTGTTCCTCTTCCAGCCAAGCCCACAAACAGCGCTGCGGCCGAGGAGGTGAAGGCCAGCAACGTGGAGCAGCCAGTGGCCGTGTGCACGTCCGCCAACGGGAAGCCGCCGGCGCGCATCACCTGGCAGTCGAAGCTGAACGGCAACTCCAGTGTTTCGCTGACAAATAACCTCGACGGCACCGTCACCGTCACCAGCTACTACAACTTGATCCCCACCAAGGAGGCCAACGAGCAGCAGATCACCTGCCTTGTCGAATACGTCGCCCTGCCGCAAGCCGAGTCCTTCCCTGTCCAGCTTTCCATATTGTGTGAGTGGAGTGGGGTGTCGCGGCTTTGGGGGACTAAGAGAGGGTGTCCCTGGAGTTTATTTGTGGGTCAGATCTGTAGGAGCGCAAGCCAGCACGTGTCGTGTTCCAAGCTTGCATTTCTGTCCCTCAATGACAGGGGTAGGCAACCTTGGCTCTTTTATGGCTCGTGGACTACAACTCCCAGAATTCCTGAGCCAGCCATGCTGAGGGGAAAGGGAGAGGTTTCCAAGCTGAGCCACGCTGGCTCAGGAATTCTGGGAGTTGAAGTCCACGAGTCATAAAAGAGCCAAGGTTGCCTACCCCTGCTCAATGACAATTCCGTGTGATGGGTTGGATTGAGAGAGGGAAATGGGGATTGCTCCAGGGTCCTCCCAGCAGCTTCCATGGCTGAGGAGGGGGGGGGGTTAGAATCAAGATCACGTGAAGTATTAATACCACTTTACAAGGCCTTGGTAAGGCCACACTTGGAATACTGCATCCAGTTTTGGTCACCACGATGTAAAAAAGATGCTGAGACTCTAGAAAGAGTACAGAGAAGAGCAACAAAGATGATCAGGGGACTGGAGGCTAAAACATATAAGGAACGGTTGCTGGAATTGGATATGTCTAGTTTAATGAAGAGAAGGACGAGGGGGGACATGATAGCAGCCTTCCAGTATCTCAGGGGCTGCCCCAAAGAAGAGGGAGTCAAGCTCTTCTCCAAAGCACCTGAAGGCAGGACAAGAAGCAACGGATGGAAAACCTATCAAGGAGAGAAGCAACCTGGAACTAAGGAGAAACTTCCTAACAGTGAGAACAATTAACCAGTGGAACGTCTTGCCTTCAGAGGTTATAGGCGCTCCATCACTGGAGGCTTTTAAGAAGAGACTGGACAGCCACTTGTCTGGAATCATATAGGGAAGGTTGGAGTAGAAGACCTCCAAGGCCCCTTCCAACTCTTGTTATTTTGTGTCTTGGTGTTAAGAGGGTGGGGATCAAGTCGAGGAATTGAAGACGTGGTGGGACCGAGAGAACAGTGGACCTTAATAGTGGGTATTTGGTAGTACAAAAAATTGCAGGTCTACAACTTTCCTTTCCCGACCGAGTTTAAGTAGGTCGACAGTCTACGTTCGTCGGTCTCGGTGAACACTTATTATTATTATTATTATTCAACAACAACAATAATAATAATAATAAACCATAACTTCATTGTTTACCACCTGTGTTACAAGAATCTCCCCAGACTGCTTACCTTCCCCTGGGAACAACCAGATGAGGCTGTTCATGGATCTCGGGAAAGGGGAAGTTGCTGCTGCTTGTTCCCCAAGGCTAGTTCCTCACTTGACCCCTCCTTCCAGCCCAGCTGGCAGTTTCCCAACACCGGCGTGGAGAAGGAGGGGTTAAGGCGGTTGGGTGGGGAGAGAAGTCAGACTTTCAGCAGCAAATATAGAATATTTGCCGCAAGAAGGTCGAGGAAGACAGAGAAGGAAAGTTGCGTGTGTGGGTGCATCTGTGCGGCGCACGTCTTCAGCCAAGTCTGAGCTATTTTGACTGCTTTCTCTGCAGATGCCCCGGAGGTTGCCATAGAGGGCTACGACGACAACTGGTATTTGACCCGCAATGACGCCATACTCGTTTGCAGTGCGAGGGGCAACCCCACCCCGGTGGATTTCTTCTGGACCACGTGAGTCCTAATCTTTTCTTGTTTTCCGTGGTCAGCTCTTCCTCAACCCAACCCAGTTACTGGCCAGAGCAGGAGGTGGCGGGTTAACTACGGCTCCTTCACCACCTGGGGACTTCAGTTCCCAGAATTGCTATGGCTAGCTGAGGGATTCTGGGAGTTGAAGTCCACAGGTGCTAAAAGGGACCATATTGCACACTGCTGGGCCAGAGGAAATGTTTTTCCTCTTTCTCTCTCTCTCTCTCTCTTTTTTAATTCTGCACCCCATGTTTTGGGACGGTCCTGGGCATCTCCAATCTGATCCCAGCAGGCCAATTGTTGATATCGTTATTTCTGTTTTGTGGTTTTTGCATTGAAAATACATCCGTCTGTCTGTCTACGTGCCTATCTATATCCATTCATCTATCCATTCATTCCTCTATGTCTGTCTGTCTGTCTGTCTGTCTGTCTGTCTGTCTGTCTGTCATCTATCTGCCTATCATCCATCTACTGTGTTTCCCTGAAAGTAAGACCTACCTTGAAAATAAGACCAGATCTTATTTTTGGTGGAAACACGGTATCTGTCTATCTGTCTATCTGTATGTATATCTTATCTGTCTGTCTGTCTGTCTGTATCTGTCTGTCTATATCTTATCTATCTTTCTGTGTCTGTCTGTCTATGTCTGTCTGTCTATGTCTGTCTGTCTATGTCTGTCTGTCTATGTCTGTCTGTCTATCTAATCTGTCATCTATCATCTATCATCTATCATTTATGTATATCCAACCACTCAACCATCTATCCATCCATCCATCCATCCACCCACCCACCCACCCACCCACCTATCTATCTATCTATCTATCTATCTATCTATCTATCTATCTATCTATCTATCTATCTATCTATCTATCTATCTATCTATCTATCTATCTATCATCTATCTATCTATCTCAGTGGTTCTCAACCTTTTTAATGCCGCGACCCCCAACCGGTC
>NW_015389516.1:120117-123760 GCF_001527695.2 Protobothrops mucrosquamatus
TCCATCCATCCATCCATCCATCCGATCTATGAATCTTCTTTATGGCTTAATCGGTCTTGCTTGGTTTCCCAGGACCAATGGACCGCTTCCGAAGTCCGTCGAGGTCCAAGGTCACCGCCTACTCGTGAAAAAAGTGGATTACAGTGTGAATACCACCTTCATCTGCCAAGCCACCAATCGCGTGGGGCAGGTTTCGACCCAGCAAATCATCCTCGTCCGAGGTAAGAGCTGTGGGCTTTTGCAACCTTTTCAATGTGTATGTGTGTGTGTGTGCGGGGGGGGGGGCTAATGGAGTGTGGCATGAAGATGAATTAAGATTTTGGTGCCGCTTAGCTGCTGGGGAGGGGGGCCGGCATGTTAAGTCGATCCAGCTTGGAGCCCGTCCAGAGTCTCATAATGTGTGCGGTAGAATAATCGGTGTCTTTTTTTTTTTTTTAACCTAATCTGGGGAACCGAATATATTTGAATTCTTCCTCTTCTATCACAAATTCAGTGTGCGGTGCTTTGCGCAGCAGGATGCCGGGAAGCATTGTGAGGTTTAACTAGCTCAAGGCACGGCGATAAAAAGCCTTGGGCTCAGATAGGCCAGGAGCCAGAGGCATTGTGGGTGCAGAGAGGCTTGGGGGGGGGGCAGAAGGATAGCTGGGGCACCACACACGTGGGGCGAACGGTACTTTTCTGGACCCTCCGATACCTTAGTTTCTCTGTGGACGTTCCGGGGCCTCTTGGCCCCCTGCGAGAGATGGTGACGCTGATGATGGATGGTGGGGTCCCGAGGACCACCCGGTCTCCTCTTTCCCGGACCCAGTTGAGGCTCTGCCCCTTCCCCAGTGCTGGTATTACTAACCACTCGCATTTCTCGGAGTGACTTCCTCGTCTTCCTTTCTTTACTCAGACCAGCCGGTGAAGAGTCAGAGCCGCAACGTTGGAGCCCTGGCCGGGGGTATCGTGGGGGGGATCCTGGCCCTGGCAATTCTGGGGATCATAGTCTTCTTCATCCTCCACCGCCGGCACCCCCGAACTTCCAAAGGCTCCTTTGACCCCAAGACTCGACCCTTTGGCAACGGGACCGCTCAGCCACCAAACCATGACTTCACCGAACTCGACCGGCCGCTGAAACCCGCCACAGGAAGAAAGCCAGAGGACGAGGACGAGGAGGACGAGGAAGATTACAGAGAGGAGGAGCGCGAAGAACGGCGGCACCCTCCCTACGGCTACGCCCCGCGGCACCGGGAGGACGAGGAGGAACGATTCGACCAGCTGGGCCCCATTCTGCGGTTCAGCCCTGACCCGCACGGCTACGAGTACGACGACATGGAATCCCAGCACGATGGTTCCATCATCTCCAAAACGGCCGTCTACGTGTGAGCTTAGTCTGGACAGCCGTTCTGGGACCGCGGGAGAACCGGTGCTCCCTCTCAAAGACCCTCGAACGCTCTCTGAAGGATTTTTAATGTTTTCTTTAACTTACGGACTCTGCCGACAGAAGCCCCTGCTTAAGGAAGGCGAGGCAGCTGTCAGGGCAGGTTGGCCTCGGAGGAAAAACAAACGGGGTGTCCCTGGGAAACAGAGAAACTAAGGAGAAAAACAATCGAAACAATCTCCCCTTCTGGAGATCTTTTCAGTACCGCTGCCTTAGAAGGATTTGTAAATCTTGGCTTTATTTTTAATGTGGGAGGAGATGCGAACTGGGTGGTAATACCTGGGGTCCGAGCAGTGCAGGAAAGAATTAAGTTGATCCAGCCTTCCCTGTGAAACGGGACTCCCGGTGAGGGACGGAGACTTAGGTGCGCTCTCCGAAAGGACTCCGCTGAGATTGGTGCTCTCTCGGCTGCTTTCAAAGGCCGGGCTTCCCTCGGCCACCCCTCGTTCCGGGAAACTAGGACTTGAAATGTCCCGTTGTTGTGTCTTGTAGCATCCTCGGAGGGGTTGGGAGAAATGAAGGGGCCCGGTGCTCAGCCCCGAGGTCTCTTAAAAACTTTTTTGGTTAAGGAATTATCCGGGAATTGCCTGAGATTGTCTGTCTTGTGGATTCCGTGGTTTGGCTGTGTACCACGTCCTCCTTCCGTCTCCAGATCCTTCTTGCCTGGGAGACTGTAAAGGAAGGCTCTCCAGATTGGGGACCGAGCCATTTCATGGCCTTCCACGTTCACACACTACCTTTGTGCTCTACTTTACGTGTCCTGTGTCAGTTGTCTGTAAATAACCTTGCTTTAAAAAAAACAACACCACAAATGAAACACCCAACAGTCAAGGCGCAGAGCTATTTTCATACTCGGTTTGACTGCGCCTTCCCCCGTCCTCCCCCCTTCAACGTCAGTACTGCCTTCGCTTGTGTGTAATTAAATGCTGTCTCAAAACCTACCTCTTCTCTCTCGCTCTCTCTCGCTCTGTCTTTGATTTGGCCAGCAAAACCTGGATGGCTGCCCGCCATGGTGTAAATACATATCTGCATTGCTGGAGGTGAAATTGAAATGGTTCTTAATAGAGTGACAACGAGCCTCTTGTCTCAACCATATTATGCTTGGCGGATGCACTTGGATTCAGGAAAGCCTTAACGTGGTGGCGCAAAACCTTTTGCAAACCAAATTGCCCTGGGAGGTCAGATTGAGAAAACGGCGTTGTCTATATAAGACCGGGGTGGGGAACTAGGGCCCTTTTATGACTTGTGGACTTCAACTCCCAGAATTCCACGCTGGCTTGGGAATTCTGGGAGTTGAAGTCCACAAGTTACAAAGTGGGGGGGGAGGCATAGTTCCCACCTCTGGTGTAAGAGAAGCTTGATATTTTGATGACAGGAAAACCTCTAATGTCTGTCCAAGTTTAGATGCATCTTATAGGCACTTACAACTTCTTGACTTACAACTATTCATTTAGTGTCCCAGGTTACAGCAGCACTAAAAAAAACGTGACTTACGACCCTTTTTCACACTTAACAACCGTTGCAGCACCCCTGTGGTCACGTGATCAAAATTCATACACTTGGCAACTGACTCGTATTTATGACGGTTGCAGTGTCCCGGCGTCATTGCGATCCCCTTTTGTGATCTTCTGACAAGCAAAGCCAGATTTACTTAACCGTTCTACTAACCGTTGTAACTTCAAACAGTCACTAAACAAACTGTTATAAGGACTATCTGGAGGTGGAGATTCAAAAGCTTTTTTTGTTTGTTTGTTTGGGCAACGTGCCTTTGAGCAGACACTTGAGGCTATAGTCCCGAAGGCCGATAGGGGAGAAAACCCAACTTTGATTTAACGGGCATTTAAATTTCACTCCACAACGTGACTGCTACTGCTGACACTTGGTAGTCTCGTTACTTAAGCATCTGGCCTGCTTACACTCCCAAATGGTTTTGGAGGCATCTCCTTGAACCTCTCGGAGCTTGCCAGCAGATTTTGCCATTCTTAATGTGATACGAATAGACATTTTCTGCATGTATTTAATAATGTCCTCCAGGCATCTGGGAGTCGTGGCGTTCCAGTTGATGCAGCCTTAATCTGACATTAAGATCCCAGAATGCTGTTTCTCTCCGCAGGAAAGTAAGTCCAGCAGTTCCCCCCCCTTCCCACCTCCCCAAAATGCAAGACAAGAATATTTTCAGATTAATATGTAGGCGTTGTATGTATGTATGTATGTATGTAT
>NW_015389516.1:124129-127380 GCF_001527695.2 Protobothrops mucrosquamatus
ATGTATGTATATGACCACAATTTGGACTGGAATTAATGTTGCTAAGCAAGACAGCCATTTGTCTGAAATGGTATAGGGTTTCCTGCCTGAGCAGGGGGTTGGACTAGATGACCTCCAAGGTCCCTTCCAACTTTATTATTATTATTATTATTATTATTATTATTATTATTATTATTATTATTATTATTATTATTATTATGGATCATCGCACAGTCAGCCAGATGTTCAGACTGGATTTGGCATTTTTGTCTACCTATCGAGTCCTTACCAAGGACCTGGGATAGGCAGATGTGGATGTTTGATGGTATTACAGATATCATTATTACTACTACTACTACTACTACTACTACTACTACTACTACTACTACAGTTTGTTAAGTGAGTCAACCCGAATTTACGACTGTAAAATAGGGTGTGACTCATTTAACAACCCCCTAGCTTAGCCGTGGAAGTTCAGCTCTCCATTGCGGTCATTAAGTGGAGGACAACCTATATCCAGCTACAGCTTCAGAGTTTCTCCCAGGTCTCTAAACACCCAGTTGCTGAATCCTAAGGGTAGAGTCCGCAAATATACAGGTAGTCCTCGACTTAGGACCACAACTAAAATTTATGTTGCTAAGCGAAACATTTGTGAGGTGAGTTTTGCCCCGTTTTATGGCCTTTCTTGCCACCGTTGTTAAACAGTTGCGGTTGTTAAGTTAGTAGACGCGGTTTGTTAAGTGAATCCGGCTGCCTCCATTGATTTTGCGTGACGCTGCGACCGTCATAAATGTGAGTCAGTTGGCAAGCGTCCGAATTTTGATTACGGGGATGCCTGCAACGGTCGTAATGGGAAAAGCCGTTACCAGTCGCTTTTTCAGGGCTGTCGTAAATTTGAATGGTCACTAAATGGACTGTCGTAAGTCGAGGACTATCTGCTCAGCACTCCTGCGTAGGAATAGAAGAATACCACCCGGTGTGTTTCACTTCTGAGCAGACAAAAAAATTCAATGTTACTTGCAACTGGGGTTTTTTTCCTCCCTAACTGGTTTTAAACCAGTATTAGAAACCTCCTGTTCATTTTCACGAGTATTTAATTCAGCCTAAATTCTTCTCAGCATGCTGCCCATAAGTCCAGCACCATCTTCTTCAACATTTGCCAGTTCTTCTGCCCTTTCACCTTTTATTTGTATGGATTCCCATCATTTAAACCCAAAAAAGGGGAGAATAAGTGGGGAGGAGGACTCCAGCATGCTGAGAGGCCGAGGGTCAGCCCCTAACATTGTATTTTTCCCCAGGAATGCTTTTGGCTCCCAAAACATGCTTAGGAAATGAATAAAAATAAAAAAAAGATGGGATATAAATAAGTAAACAAAATGGGGCGTGTTGAAGATATCTAGAAGGGAGAGTGCCCAGTTGCCAGATCAAAAGGCAAAGCTAAGTAGAGACGGCTAAGCAGTTGATCAGTGGTAAAGGATGACCTTGTGAGACGAACTTTTAATTTTGTTTGTCGCTGCTTTATTGGGGTGTTCTCCCTCCATTTTAAGCCGCCCTCCTCCCCCTTTTATCCTGTCAGACAGACCCGGGCCACAGTCAAGAGAGAATTTAACCTTAAACCCTCCCTGATTTTTTTTAAGTCTGGTTATTTTAATTCTGGAACACGCCGGCCTGTTCTTCCAATTAAAACTCGGTGGCAGATCTTGTCTCTTTTCTAAATTTAAAAGAACTTGGAAATGTATTAATCACGGCTTTGCTTCCTTGGCGGCCCTGTTACCTTCCCCTTCCGTGTTCCTGGACGGTGAGCAAAACCTTCCGAAAGATTACATGACAGCAACATCTAGGCAACCTTCAGAGCACCTTCTGTTGGCGAGAGCAGATGCCTGTGGCTTGCAGGCTCCCCGGAACTGTCGGTTCCCGACACGTCTCCATGACCACCTGTCTTACCTCTCGTTTCTTCAAAGCAGCCAGCCAAACGCCAACGCCGCATCAGCAGGTGTGACCGAGAGGCTGTTTCGTTTTGAAGAGACGCGGAGCCGTTGGTGGTGGTGGTGGGTGGGACCTCTTTCTGCTTGCAGGCCATCGGAATTGGGAAGCCCCCTTTTTTTTTTTGCAGAGGGAGAGGGAGTCTTACACATTGCAGCGGGGGCAGTTGGGCTGGAAACACCTGTAGGGCTCCAGAGGTTGAATCTTTTTCACCCAGCATCTCCCCCTGTCAGTGGTGAGGGCTGATGTTGGGAGTTACAGCTGAGGAAGAAGAGCAGGAGCGACCCGGTTTTCTTGCGTGAGGTGAGGAAGGAGGGAGAGCTCCAGGATCAGGGCAAGCTCGGAATTGCTGGAATTCAAGGAAGTTTTAGGGGCTGGGATGGAGGGAGGGAAGGGTGAGTGGATGGACGGGAGGTTAGGTGAGTGGATGGTTGGTTGGGTGGGTGGGTGGGTGAGTGAGTGAGTGGATGGATGGATGGATGGATGGATAAATGGGTGGATGGATAAATGGATGGACGGATGGATGGATAAATGGACGGATGGATGGATAAATGGATGGATGGATGGATGGATAAATGGGTGGGTGGATGGGTAGATGGATGGGAGGGTAGGTAAGTGAAAGGATGGATGGATGTGTGGATGGATGAATGGATGGATAAATGGATGTGTGGATGGATAGTTGGATAAATGGATGGATGGGTGTGTGGGGGCGGGGGTGTGTGGATAAATGGATGGATGGGTGGATTCAATGTGGAATCCCCAAACAGTCCAACAAGGGTAGAAAATGGGTAGTACAGATAGTCCTTGACTTACAGCCATTCATTTAGTGACAAAAATTACAGTGTCACTGAAAAAAGTGATTTATGACCTCTTTTCACACAACCATCGTAGTGTTTCCATGGTCATGTGATCAAAATTCAGACAGTTGGCAACTGGTTCATATTTACGATGGTTGCAGTGTCCTGGGGTCACGTGATCCTCTTTAGTGACCTTCTGACCAACATAAAGTCAATGGGGGAGGGGCAGTCAGATTCACTGAACAACCGTGTTACTAACTTAACAACAGCAGTGATTCACATAATAATTAATAATTTATTTATTTATTTATTTATTAATTTAATTTGTACCCCGCCCTTCTCCTCATGGGACTCAGGGCGGCTAACAGCCTCATAAAAACCACAATACAAATACAATGACATCTATATTAAAAACCGAATTAAAAGGAAATATTTAAGAAGGCCGATTATTAAAATTATCCTTAAAATACCCTTAAAAAACCCCACTAAAAA